>NC_077230.1:401461844-401519677 GCF_027887165.1 Monodelphis domestica | reverse complement strand
CTCCCACCCGTCTCTGACCTGTTGGACTCATTCACCTGCCTCTGGAACTGTCGGAACTGCCAAGCACCAAGCTGAGTGCCAGCACTGCCTGCCCGCCTCCCTCCCTGCCGGGAGGTGCTGCTACAACAGAGCTAGACAACAAAGGCCACCTGCCGCTCAGTGCTCAGGTGGACCCACCCCATGGGCAGCCCCCACACCTGCCGGCCCTGACCAATGAGGCAGAGACATCTTTGCTATGAGGTCACTTGGTTTAAAAAATGAAAGCTGATGAAGACAAAGGAAGAAAGAGGAAAAACCAGGGGCAGGAGCTGGGTGGCAGATTAAGAGCTGGAAGGGATGGGGAGATCAACTAGTCTAACTCCTGAGTTTTACAGAGGGGTAAACTGAGGCTCAGAAACAAAAAGTGACTTGGCCAAAGTCACACAACTAGTGACAGCACCAGAACTTGACCTCTTTCCAGCAATCTTCCCCCTACTCCATGGCTTCAAACGAACAAAGGGGTTTGGGAATGTTTTAAGAGAGATCAGACAAGGCAACGTGAAGCTTAAGCCTCAAGAGATTGCCCTCTCTGGGCCTCCTGAGTAGGGCTGGGGCCCCAGCCTTCAGTCTATAATTCTATAATCTCTCTGAATGTTTAAACTAAATTTCATTGGCATCCAGGAAACCCATAGCCTTCTTTCTTTGGAGAAGTGGGGGACTACATGCACAGAACTGTACAGACCACTCTCAGATGTGCTCACTGTGTTGACTGGAATTGTATTTTATATGTAAAATCAAGAAATTTGGGGGCAGCTAGGTAGATTGAGAGCCAGGCCCAGAGACAGGAAGTCCTGAGTTCAAATCTAGCCTATCTGGGTGACCCTGGGCAAGTCATTTAACCCCATTGCCTAGCCCTGACCACTCTTCCTGCCTTGGAGCCAATACTTAATATTGATTCCTAAGACGGAAGGCAAAGGTTTATACACATATAAATCAAATCAAATCAAGGATTGGACCAGCTAGCCTTGGAAGTCCCTTCTTGCTCTAGCTCTGATGCTCTGTCATTCCCATCTCCAGATTCAGTTTCTTCTTCTGTAAATGAGGAGGTGGAACTCCCCTGGCCTCGAGGGTCTCTTCCCACGCTCGGTCTAGGAAGGCAGCTGTAATCCTCCTCAGAGAAAGGTCCTTCGCTTGTCCCTGATCCCCGGCCCTCCCTCCCTCCTCATCTCTGCCTCTGGGAATCCCTAGCCCCCTCCCCCTTGCCCCCTCCCCAGGGGCCAGCTGTGCCCTATTGATTCTGGCTCTAGTTTGTGTTTGGAGATGACTCCTCCAAGGCAGAGCCGGACTCCTTTTGGCCCTGTATCTGGCATCTAGCCGTGTTCGGGTCCCCGTTCAGTGCTTTGGGGTTTGAGCCGGCTGGGGCGATGCACCCCTTTCTAAAGGCCCCTCTCGAGCCGCTTGTGGGGATCCAAGGACCCTGGAGAAAGAGGGGGGCCCCAGCCCAGAACGGGGTCAAGCTCCAGAGCCGTCGGCGCTCTCTCCCTGCGTGGCTATTTAGGGAAGGCGGCTTCATTCCCGAAGCAGACACACGGGCTGTCGGTGGCAGAGGAATCCAGGAACGAGGGGCCCCCGGGCCCGAGGCCAGCCCAGGTAGCAGGCTGGCCCCTCCGTCCCCTGGCACCACTTGGCTAAGCAGGGCACGGCGTGTCTGAGCACAGGAGGGCTCAGCCTGAATATGGCCCTGGGCACTGGCTGCACAGCCCTCCATCTCACAGCGTTCCCAGCTGTTTCCCTGCCATCCTAGGACTGAGAAGTCAAAGCCACTGTCTGACTGATCTCCTTCTCCTTTCCATTCTCCAGCCTCACATTCCCTGCCATCTCTGGGGCTGTTGGCAGCTACTACAACGATGACAGAAGGTCCAGAGAGCACCAAGCTGGACACTGAGACTCCCAAGTCACTGACTGATTTCTGGAGGAGAAATGGACTTTCGGGATGCAGAGGGGGGAGAGACTCTTAATGGCGTAGATTCCACCCAGGCAAAGGGAACATGACTTGAGAAACTGCATAGCATTTCCTGGGGCATGAAATCAAGAGAGGTGGGGGGCTGCGGGTGTGGAACGTCGCATACGCTGCTGGATATATAAGTCACTGGCTGACTGGCTTTGCTGAACTGGTTTCTTTGTCAGAGGGGAGGGCTCATTGGAGAGGGTCAGAGAACATCAATAAAATGTATTAGTTAAAAATTTATAAAAGCAATTTCCTGGGGGCCCCTTTCAACTTGGGATAATTAAGTCACAAGAGAAGGGTCAATGGTACGAGCTGTTCAGATGCCTAAGGCTTCAGGGGGTTGACATGCTTGGCAAAACATCTTATTGCCCTCCTAGGAGATCAGAACTCGTTAGGCAGATGGGACCACAGGGAAGAGAAAGGAAGGACACACGTATGGGCTCAGAACTCAGGATGGAAGCCTCCCTGGTGGAGGGAGTCCTTCATCGTGGCTCTGCTCAGCAAGAAAAAAAGGGCAAGAGCAGAGAGGATTAGAGCTGCCTCTAGTTGCTGGCAAGTCTCAAAGAACAGGACTCAGGTTCTTATTTATGTCTGTTGTCATCACAACAGCATGTTCTTCCAGAGATCTCAAAGTCCTCTCCAAGCCAGTCCAGAATGCTCCACTGCTCGGGGCAGCAGATTGAGAGCCAACCCTACAGAGGAGAAGTCTGGGTTCAAATTTGGCCTCAGACACTTCCTAGCTGTGTGACCCTGGGCAAGTCACTTCACCCTATTGCCCAGCCCTGACTGCTCTTCTGCCTTGGAACCAATACCCAATATTGATTCCAAGATGGAAGAGAAGGGTCTTAAAAAAAAAAAAAAGAATGCTCCACTGCTCAGTTCCCAGTAGGGGAGACCCTGATTGGCTCACTGGAGATCCCTGATGTGCAATGGTGACTCAGTGTTTGAGCCAGAAGACTAGTTCTCAATTAGAAAACCACCCAATACTCTCATCCCCATTCATTGCTGGCTGACATCCCACCAAAGGAAGTTTCTCAAGCAATACCTTGACCCAAATGTCTCTCTCTACTTAACGTTTGGGAGGAACGGTCCACGTTCAGAGAGCCAGCCTGATTGAATAGATGGGTAGAGCTGCAGGGATCTAGGGGGTCGAAAGACCTGGCTTCAAATCCTGCCCCTGCCACAATTACTATGTGACCTCTCCAAGCCACAAGCAACTCTAAGACTTCAGCTGAGTTACTGGTGGCTGCAAACTTGTAGCTCTTTGATGTTTTAGGAAGGAGTTTGGATACGTTTGATATTTTAGGAAGCAGCTAAATAGATGTAACAAAAACATGAAAATGTTAAAGAAGTTGTTTTCTACTTTTAAGTAGTCCTAAAATAGACTAAAATGAGAGGCTAATTGCTTCCTCTTTCAAATTCTCCTTAAAAAGTTCTCTTTGATTAAAAAAAAAAGGGAAAAGGGCCTGTTTGTACAAAAATATTTATAGCATCTCTTTTTGTGCTAGCAAAGAATTGGAAACTGAGGGAATGTCCAACCACTGAACAAGTTGAGGTATATGATTGTAATGGAATACCATTGTATCATAAGAAATGATGAAATGGCTCAGTGGATTGACAGCCAGTTCTGGGTTCAATTCTAGCCTCAGACACTTCTGTGTAAGTAGAAATTTTGTACCCTTGAACTTCATCTCCCAGCATCCCTTTCCCTTCATCCTCACGTTTGCATCCTTATGTATTGTTTATAAGTTTCTGTAATTCTGCCCTCTCACTTTCTTCTCTTGCAATCGTGGCTTGGTTAGCTCCCTCTTTTCTCTCTAGCTTTTTAATTTTCCTTTTGCTTCGTTATTATTAATAAATCTTATAAAATATAATATGTGGAGTATTTGAATATTAAATTTTAATCTATATATTTCCTAGCTGTGTGACCCTGGGTAGGTCACTTGAACCCATTGCCTTGCCCTTCCTGCTCCTCTGCTTTGGAACTAAGATGGAAGATAAGGGTTAAAAAAAAGGAGAAAAGAATGATTTAAGAAAAACCTGGAAAGACCTGCATGAACTGATGCAAAGTGAAGTGAACAGAACCAGGAGAACCTTGTACATAGTAACAGCAATATTGTAGGAGGAAAAGTTATGACTGAGTTAGCTATTCCTTGCAACAAGTGATCCAAGAACTCAGGGTGAAAACTACCATCCACCTCCAGAGAACTGATGGAGCCTAAATACAGAGCGAGACAGACTATATTTCCCTTTGTTTGTTTGTTAGAGTTCTCTTTCACAAAAGGATTCAGATGGAAAGATGCTTTACACTATTACACATGTAAAATCTATATCAGATTGCTTGCTGTTTCAGAGAGGAGGGAAGGTAAGGAAGGAGAGATATTGGCTCAAACTTAAAAAAAAAGGTTAACATTTTGTTTTTTTACAGAATTAAAAATGAAAAACAAAAAGTTCTCTTCATGTGACCCTGGGCAAGTCACTTAGCCCCCATTGCCTAGTCCTTACCGCTCTTCCCCCTTGGAATCAGTACTTAGTATCAATTCTAAGACAGAAGGTAAGGATTAAAAAAATAACTTCTTTTCAAAATCAATAAAAAATACACACACTCACTCCCTGGATTAGAGAGGTGGGGGACTATGGGTGTGGACTACTGTATACACCATCACTTTGTTAAGTGATTCTGGCTGAACTGTCTTTTTTTCCTCATCTGCTTCTATTTATGCCAGACATAGAGACAGAAATACAGATAGACAGACACAAACACCCACATATCCTGTCTCCTCTGTTACATATATGCTGTGACCCCTGTGAATTAAGGATTTCATTCTCTGAACCTGATTCCCCCAAGCTTAGCAGAGTTCCTGGCACACAATGGGGGCTGAATAAATGCTTGCTGATTGACTAACTGATCAAAGCCATCCAGGTAGCTAACAGCAATGTCAGGATTTGAATCCAGGTCCTATGATATCAAATCCAGGTCTCTTTCCCCTGGTCAAAGTGATGTCATCAGAGAAATCCAATACAAGGAAGGAAAAAGCAAACCTCCCTCTTCTATCTCCATGGAAAATCCTGGGGAAATGTCCATTTAGAGGTTGAGCTTCTCCCTGGCAGCCACAAGATATCTAAGTGTCAGACACAGAAGAGGCTTACAAACCCCAGGCTGGACTCACTGTCTGTCGGAAGACAATGGGGAAAGATGAGATGTAATGACTTTGGCACTAGCTGATGGCTAATGGAGCAAATAGATGCCTTCCCAAGTGTGGAGGTCTCTCTGTGCTCCTGACTGTCAAGACCTGTGTTACACAGAAAGGCCACCTACACATGGACTGGAGGGGAAGAGAGACAGACAAAAAGAGGGACAAAGGCAGAGACTGGTGGAGCAAAACCCCAACAGACAGGCAGAGAGGAAGAGGGGGGGAGGAAAGAGAGGGGGAGGGAGAGAGAGAGAGATGGAGAGAGGAGGGAGAGAGGAAGGGAGGGGGAGAGAGAGGGAGGGAGAGAGAAGGGAGAGAGGAAGGGAGGGGGAGAGAGAAAGATGGAGAGAGGAAGGGAGGGGGAAAGAGAGAGAGAGAGGATCTGGAAGGGAACAAGACAATCAGACAGAAGTCAACAGACTGAGACACATATATACAGATCTAGTCTAAGAGAGAGACAGAGAGAGAGGGAAAGGCAGATAAAGAGAGAGACAGAGAGGCAGGCAGGCAAGCAGAAAAGACAAAATCAGAGAGACGGTATCCTGAATTTTCTGTTCAAGGAGACAGGAAGCTAGCACAAAGGGGGAGTCTTAAAGCTGAGGGAATCTGGAACCAGATTGGACTTCATTTAATGAACACTGCAAGGCCAGATAAGAGAGAGAGCCAGAAAGGGAGTATGTGCCATGTGCATATGTATGTGCCAGGAGCCATCAAAGACCTCGCTGTTTGACAGGGTCCAAGTGGAAACTGGGGACTGCAAAGCAGCCCCCAGGAAGGATGGAAACACCCACTGAAACCCCCCTAAGTGACTTTCATTATTAACATCTCTTTATTATTGGAATTGCCATGATTATTATTCTTACTTAGCCCCAGGAAAAATAGATGAGAGCAACATGCTTGCAGGGTTGATACAGATGTCCCACTCTGTCCCCGCAGAATATTACCAGGAGATCCCACTTACAAAATTAAACCTAAGGATTCTTATATACCCACTTAGATGGGACCCTCTTTTCTAGACATAAAAACTTCTGGCAAATCTGTGCTCTGAATTCCCTAACCTATATCTGGGTCATGTTGATTCTACCCTCTGATCCTGCCCTTAGCAACAATGTTTCATTGACGATCTCCCTAGGCTTTCTGTCAGTTGTTAGGTTCTATGGAAACATGTGTGTTGAGAATGAAACTGTGTGCCAAGTAGATGTGTGATCATGAGGGTATAAAATAAAGCCAGGCCTCAGCCAAGGTGGAGCAGTTTATCCTGTGAAACCTGTGCTATGGGTTGAATGTAAAAGCTGAGTCCCATCCATCGTTTCACCAAAACTGTCCCATCTCCAAGACCCCGTCCCCTGTGGGAGGCTGATCCACCCCACAGCATGTATGTATGCATTTGACTCAACTGTCCCTTCAGTCTTAGACACTCTGACCCTAGATTCTGATGGGGGAAGCTTTTCTTTCCCCCAGTCCCAACTCTTTGACTTCTGCAAATAACAGCCCAATGAATTTCCCTGATCTCCCTGGGCACTGTCTCATCCCTGGCTTTGGCAGCAGCAGTCCTACCAGGGGAGGTGAGCTTTTCTCTCTCAGTTTAGTGCTGGGCAGACACTGGTGGTCCAGTTACCAGGGCCCTGGGCTCTGTGGCAACTTGAGGTGCCAGGAAGAATCAAAGACACCATGGAGCTTCCTCCAGCTTTCCACTGGATTTTTGGTTTGTGCCTTGAGGTCCAGAAAGTTTAGAGTAGGAAGAAAGCAGAGAACTCATCTGATCTAGTTCCCTCATTTCATTTAGAAAGGAGGAAATCAGGGCCTAGAGAAGGGAGAATGGTTTATCCACAACCCCATGGGTAGAGGATGGCTAAGCCTGGGCTGGAATTTAGGTCCTCCAATTGTAAACCTTAAAGTTCTTTCCACAAGAGCAAATGGGTGTATCATCCAGTAATTAGCAGTCAACAAAAATGAACAGATACAACCTCTCCTCTCTAATAACAGAGACATGCCCTCTCCTTTGCTAGTGACGCCAGTCTCCTTGCCATCTTTGCACAAAATGCTCTATTTCGCTGGCTATCCCCTAAGACTTGGAGTGCTCTCCCCTCATCTTTGTCTCTTGGTTCCCTTCAAGTCCCATCTAAAATCCTACATCCTCTAAGAAGCCTGTAACACTGATGCCTTCCCTCTGCTGATTAGCTCCAATTTCTCTTGTCTGCAGCTGTTTGTATGTTGGTCTTCCCATTCAACTGTGAGCTCCATGAAGGCAGGGACAGTCTTTTGCTTCTTTTTGTATCATCAGCTCTTAGCACCTGGCACATAGTAAGCACACACTTAATAAATATCCCTTTTGGGGCATCTGGGTAGCTCAGTAGATTGAGAGCCAGGCCTAGAGACAGGAGGTCCTGGATTCAAATCTGGCCTCAGCCACTTCCCAGCTGTGTGACCCTGGGCAAGCCACTTAACCCCCATTGCCTAGCCCTTACCACTCTTCTGCCTTGGAACCAGTACACAGTATTGATTCCAAGATGGAAGGTAAGGGTGTAAAATAAACAAACAAACAAATAAATAAATAAATATCCCTTTCCCCAGGCCCTCTCAGTTCCTCTGAAAGACTAACCCTTTAGGCAACAGGAAGAGTGAGCTCTGTGGTGTCCCTGATTCTTTCTGGGACCTTAAGTCACTACAGAAGCCGGGCCCCAGTAACTGAATCACCAATGTCTGCCTAGTGCTAAGCTGAGAGAAGAAAATCAGACTGGAAACCAGACAAAGGAAGAGGAGAGGTTTGGCCAACGGAGGGCACATGGCAGTGGTTTAGAACAGTGGACCTAAAGTCATGAAGTCTGACTTTGAATCCTGCCTCAGACGTTTCCTAATTAGTGTCACCCTGGACAAGTCATTTAACTGCCATCTGCCTCAGTTTCCTCCAATGTAAAATGGGGTTAATGTTAACATCTCTATCCCTGCATTGTTGTGAAGATAAAATGAGATGTGTAAAATGCTTTTACAAACTTTGGAGTACTATATAAATGTGAACCACTACTTCTGTCTTCAAGTATCTGAATATGTGTCACCTGAAAGAGGGATTAGCCTTGTTCTACTTGGCTCTGTAGGACAGAGACAGGAATGATGGGTAGAAACTGCCAAGAGACAAAATTCTGGCTTGAGGCGGGAACAAACTTCCTGCCCATCAGTCCTCCTTGATAATGGAATGGGCTTCTTTGTGGGTACTGGGGTCCCCAAGCTTTGGCTATTCAGTCAGAGGATGGTCTCATTGGGGGAGATTTAGAGAAAATTCTTGGCCTCTGATCTCTGGGCCAAGCCTGAGATTGAGGCCAGACTCAGGGGCTGCCTTCCCTCTCTGCACCACCATCCCTCCTAACCCCAGGAAGTGGGTAGAAGGTTACAAGGTCATAATGGGAAGAAGAAGAGAAGGAGAGAGAGAGAGAGAGAGAGAGAGAGAGAGAGAGAGAGAGAGAGAGAGAGAGAGAGGGAAGGAAAGGGAAAGGGAGGAAGAGGAAGGGAGAGAAGGGAGGAAAAAGAAAGAATGAGGGAGAGAAAGAGAGGGAGAATAGAGGGAAAGGAGGGAGAGAGGGAAGGAGAAAGAGAGAGAGAGGTAGAAACAGAAGAAAGGAGGGAGAGAAGAAGAAAGGGAGGAGAGTGAAAAGGAGGGAAGAAGAGAAAGGGAGAGAGGGAGGGAAAGAGGGACAGGAAGAAGGAGAAAGGGAGGGAGAGAGAGGAGAAAAAAGGAGGAAGCGAGAGAAAAGGACAGAAGGAGGGAAAGAGGGAAGGAGGAAGAGAGGGAGGGAGAGAAGAGAAAGGAAGGAGAGAGAGGGAGACAGGGAGGAAGAAAGAAAAACACTGCCCTGGCCAAGAAACAGAAAGAATCTCCATAGCTTCACTACCCACAGCCCTGAATGCCTCCCACCCACTTCTGAGGCTGAGTCACCCTGGCTTTGTGGCCGATGTCCCTTGGCAGATGACAGCACCAATCAGTATCAGCCATGTGACCCAGCCCTGAAAGTGCCCAAACTGGACTGGCCGGGGCAGGTAGAGCATCACGAAGAACAATGTGTCCATCGGGCCAAGGGCAATGTTCTGATCGAGAGGGGTGGATGATGACTGAAAGTCGAGCCACCTTCAGGATTGCAAACTGCCTCAAGGACTTGGCACCTCCCTTCGAAGGATACCAAGAGAGCCCACGTAGAGACTAAAATAGGCCCCCAGGGAGCTGGAAGGTAGAAGCAGCCAGACATGGCTACGCTGTTATTCCCCACCAAAATGCCACATCCAGGTCATCCTTGCTTTAGGAAACAAGACCGTCCCAGCACAACTGCTAAGAGGACCAGGACAAATCACACACTCCCAGGATCAGAGATTTAAGGTTGGGGCATTCAGTCCAGACTCTTCTTTTTAGGGATGAGGACCCAGAGAGATTACGTGATGGGTCCAAATTCTCAGAGATATTAAGTAGAATTTTGGGATCCGAACCCAGATCTCACAGGCTTCCCGGTCTAACCTTTCCGCTGCATCCCAACGCAAGAGATTCAGAGAATGAAGAGAGAAGGGACAAATGACTGCACATATTTTTTGTTGTGTTGTTTTTCAATCATGTCCAACTCTCTGTGACCCCAATTTGGGGTTTTCTTGGCAAGATAATGAAGTGGTCTGCCATTTCCTTTTTCATTTGATTTTCAAGATGAGGAAACTGAGGCAAACAGAGCTAAGTGACTTGCCTAGGGTCTTACAGCTGGTTAATTGTCTGAACTCATAAATCTTGCTGATTCTAGGGCTAGCACTTATGCACTGTGCCATCTCTTTAGGACCCAAGAAAAGGATGAGAATGACTGTATGATTTTTCCTCAAAAAGGATGAGCTAATAGCAATAAGATATATGTCTCTTTATTAAATGTAAATTAATAGGATGTCCCATAAGCACCTCAAACTTGCCACTTCTGAAATAAGGTTCTTTATCTTTCCTCCCAAACCCAACACACTTCCTTGGGAAGCTAGGTGAGCACAATGGATAAAGCACTGGGCTGGGGGTCAGGATTGAACCTCAGACACTTACTACCTATGTGATCCTGGGCAAGTCACTTAAACCTCTGCCTCAGTCTCCCCAACTGTAAAATGAGGATAATAACACCTATTTTGCAGAAATTTGGGGAAATTCAAATGAGATACTGTTTGTAGCCTGGTGCCTGGCATGTAGTAATCGCCATGTAAATAAATGTTTTTTTTTAATATTTATAAGCTGTATGACCCTGGGCAAGACACTCAACCCAATTTGTCTCTGTTTTCCATTTCTGAAAAATGAGTTAGAGAAGTAAATAGCAAACCACTCTGGTGTCTTTGCCAAGAAAACCCCAAATGGGTTCAAATCTGGCTTCAGATACTTCCTCACCGTGTGATCTTGGGCAAGTCACTTAACCTCAGTTGCCTAGCCCTTACTACTCTTCTGTTTTGGAACCTATACTTAGTATCAGTTTTAAGACGGGGGAGACAGAGACAGAGAGACAGAGGGAAAGGGAGAGAGGGATAGGGAGAGAAAGAAAGGGGGGAGAGAGAGATGGGAGGGGAGGGGAGGGGAGGAGAGGAGAGGAGAGGAGAGGAGAGCAGAGGAGAGGAGAGGAGAGCAGAGGAGAGAGAGGAGAGAGAGGAGAGAGAGGAGAGGAGAGGAGAGGAGAGGAGAGGAGAGGAGAGGAGAGGAGAGGAGAGGAGAGCAGAGCAGAGCAGAGCAGAGCAGAGCAGAGCAGAGCAGAGCAGAGGAGAGAGAGGAGAGAGAGGAGAGAGAGGAGAGGAGAGGAGAGGAGAGGAGAGGAGAGGAGAGGAGAGGAGAGCAGAGCAGAGCAGAGCAGAGCAGAGCAGAGCAGAGCAGAGCAGAGCAGAGCAGAGCAGAGGAGAGAGAGGAGAGAGAGGAGAGAGAGGAGAGGAGAGGAGAGGAGAGGAGAGGAGAGGAGAGGAGAGGAGAGGAGAGGAGAGGAGAGGAGAGGAGAGGAGAGGAGAGGAGAGGAGAGGAGAGGATCTTCCATACTTGATCATCTCCTTCCAGTCAAATCTACATATTCCTTTTCTGGATCACCTAAACCCAAGAACGATGGATGAAGTGCCTCTTGGGTGTAAGACCCTGTGCTAGGGAAGGAGAAATGAACGAAGAGGAAGGGAAGAAGAAACGACGGGAGAGGGATGGGCAAGAAGAAAGGGACGATGAAGGCTCAGTAAGATCATTCTGGCTGCTTTTGGGGGGGGGTGGACTGGGGAAAGCCTGGAAGCCCAGAGAGCCATTCAGGTAAGAAGGAAGAAGATCTGTGCTCTTTTTCCTATTAATCCTGCCAGAGATGGGGAACGTAATCAAAGGAAAGTTGTGTCATGGCAGGGACAGACCAACATCAAAGCCGTTCAAAAGCCGTCATTAAGCTCTCAGTGGAGTTATCAATTAAATCCAAAGCCAAGCCTTCCAGAGCAAAGACTCAGCCAGGGCTGGCTGGAGCTGTGCCAGCTTATTCCCAAGGAAGGAACCTGGGCATTTTAGCATTGGCTAAAAATGGAGGCAAACAGGGAGAAATGACTTGCCCAGGGTCACATAAGTGTTAGGGCTGCATTAAAAAAAATAAAAACCCGTACCTTCTTTTTTTTGGGGGGGGGGTTATTTAATTAGTTAATTTAGAATATTTTCCCAGGTTATGAGAATCATGTTCTTTCCCTCCCTTCCCCCTACTCCCCTCCTGTAGTGGATGTGTAATTCCACTGGGAAAATCCCTTATGCTGTGAATAGAAAGGGCTGGGCAAATGAGGCTAAGTGACTTGCCCAGGGTCACACAGCTAAGAAGTGTCTGAGGCCACATTTGAACCCAGGTCCTCCTATTTCTAGGCCTGGCTCTCAATTTACTGAGCCACCTTGCTGCCCCTTGAGACTAGATTTAAACTCAGGTTTCCCTGATTCTAGAGCCAGTGATCTATCAAATATGCCATCTAGCTGCCTAGCAACAATAATTTGCTAACTAGCTATTGCCCAGGAGAAGGCCTTGGTGATGAACAATTCAAAATGATTTTTTTAAAAAATCTTTCCTTTCTGTCTTAATAATAACTCTAAAATAGAAGGGCAAGGCAAATGGGGTTAATTAAATTACTTTCCTAGGGTCACCCCACTAGGAAGTGTCTGAGACCTGATTTGAACCCTGATCTTCCCAACTCCAGGCCTCACTCTCTATCCACTTTGCCACTCTGGTGCCCCTAAAATTAATTTTGAATGAGCATATTATATGAGACTTTAAAGGGTCCAGGAGGTAGTAAGGTCTAGAAGAAAGCACATAGGATCATGAATCAAAAGACCTGAGTTCAAGTCCAACCTTTTTCACCTGCTACCATTATGAACTTCGGCAAATCCTTTTCCATTTCTGGGGTTCAATTTCCTCCCTGGTAAAATGAGGGGATGGACTAACTGGCCTCTGAGATCCCTTTCAGGTCTAAAACTAGAACCCTACAAAAGAATGAGTTCTTTTAAAATCCCCAGTCTACCACTTGGGCCTCAGCCCTTCTATCTCAAAAATAGGGGCACCAAGAGCTCCTGGACTTCCCTTCCTCATAGACTCAAAAGAAATAATGGTAAGTACTTGCTAAACCCCAAGATTCTTTAGAAATGCCAGCTACTGGGAGCAGCTGGGGAGCTCTGTAGATGGAGTGTCAGGCGGTCCTGGGTTCAAATCTGAACTCAGACACTTCCTAGCTGGGTGACCCTGGGCAAGTCACTTAATAACTCCCATTGCCTAACCCATACCACTCTGCCTTAGAACCAATACATAATATTGATTCTAAGGTGGAAGGTGAGGGTTTCAATAAAAAAAGAAATGCCAGCTATTATTACTATGTTCTCATTTTTAAAAATCTATTAATATTAATAGAGGTGGCTAGGTGGTAAAGCAGCTACAGTTCTGGGTCTGGAAGACCCCCATTCAAATCCTCCTTCAGACACTTAATCATTGGTGTGACCCTGGAAAAAAAATCACTCAACCTCTCTCTGCCTCAGTTTTCTTGTAAATTAGGGATTAATAACAGTCATCTACTTTGCAGGGTTATTGCGAGAATCAAATGAGATAATATTTGTGAGGCATTTTAGAAAGCTAAAAGCACTCTAGAAATGCAGATTATTGTGGTTGTGGTTCAGTGGAAAGAGTGACAATAGATCAGGAAGTCAAAGGGCCTGTACTGAGATTCTAGACTCCTACCCACGCAGCCTTGGCCAAATCACCTCAGTTTCCTCATCTACATGGCTTCTGAGGTCTCTTCCAGCTCTAAAACAATGATTTTCTGATTCTATGAGTTCCCTGGGCCTCAGTTTCCTCATCTAGATGGCTTCTGAGGTCTCTTCCAACTCTAAAACAATGATTTTCTGATTCTATGAGCTCCCTGGGCCTCAGTTTTCTCATCTAGATGGCTTCTGAGGTCTCTTCCAGCTCTAAAACAATGATTTTCTGATTCTATGAGCTCCCTGGGCCTCAGTTTCCTCATCTACATGGCTTCTGAGGTCTCTTCCAGCTCTAAAACAATGATTTTCTGATTCTATGAGCTCCCTGGGCCTCAGTTTCCTCATCTACATGGCTTCTGAGGTCTCTTCCAGCTCTAAAACAATGATTTTCTGATTCTATGAGCTCCCTGGGCCTCAGTTTCCTCATCTAGATGGCTTCTGAGGTCTCTTCCAGCTCTAAAACAATGATTTTCTGATTCTATGAGCTCCCTGGGCCTCAGTTTTCTCATCTAGATGGCTTCTGAGGTCTCTTCCAGCTCTAAAACAATGATTTTCTGATTCTATGAGCTCCCTGGGCCTCAGTTTCCTCATCTACATGGCTTCTGAGGTCTCTTCCAGCTCTAAAACAATGATTTTCTGATTCTATGAGCTCCCTGGGCCTCAGTTTCCCTATCCATAAAATACAAGTTTGGATGATCTCAGAAGTCCCTTCAAGGCACTAATCTATGACCCTGTGATATCTCTGGGCTGCTATTTCCTCCTCTGTGAAATAAAGGGGTTCAATGAGGGGGTCTTTAGATCCTTTTCAGCTCTGATTCCATGACTTTATGCTTAAAGATGTCAACTGAATGAACTCTCAATTTAAAACATTCAAAAAATGTTCCCTAAATAATTTGTTTCCCCACTCTATTAATAAAAAAATGGGGTGTCTTCTCCCCTTAGCCCAGCCCTTGACTAAATGAAATCAAAGCCCCAAGGCTCAAGGGTTTGGACCCTTTAAGTACTTTCTGGAACCTGGCCCTGAAAGTTTCATTGAGGGAGCTTCCAGCTGGAAGAGAAGGGCTTGGTTAATAAGGGAAGTCAGACAGCCACTTTCTACCCTCCTGGCTGAGTTGGGGTCATCATTGGGCCCAGCCTACATCCACTAACACTCACCTCCTCCGAGAGACTCCTGGTTAGCAGAAGGCAGAAACAGGGTCCATGGAGAGGGCCCAGTCAGGCAGAGCATCGTCGTCTCTCCTGAGAATGAGCGAGCAAGGTCGAGCTCCTCTGGGTCAGCAGCTGGCCTCTTCTCTCTGGTACCCACTCAATTTGGCCCATTCCCATCTCTCGTCTCCAACTGGAAGGCATCCTCCTTTCCTTTGCCAGTGGCTGGAAGGCCGTGTTCTCTCTAGAGACCGAACAAGGAAAATTAATGGTTAAAAACTCAGAAGACAGGAAAGGAGGAGGAGAAAAGGGGAGGCGGCAGCCCTTAGCCTGGAAAAGGGGAGAAGAAGGGAGAGAATCGGGGCACTCCACAAGCCCCACAGTCTTGGAGAAATTATATGGCAATTGAACTATCTGGAAACTCTGAAGAGAGTCAGCAGATTTCTTTGGCTTTGGCCCTATCCCCTTTGTTTGGTCTCCCTTATGCCCAGCCCTACAGTGAGGCTGAGAACCCGGGTAGGAAGGGCTTGATGCCATGGCTTTCTGGAATCCCTTTCCTGAGCCCTGAATTTGAAGGGGAGGAAAATAAGCAGAACCCCCAAAACAATATGCACAAAGTCTCCAACAAGGTAAATTAAAAGATCACAAAAAATCCAATAACAATCCCAGAGAATAAATAAATGACAAAATCCACTTCTTTCCTCTTGGTAGAGGGACTACTGAGGCAGAATGCTGAATTAGTGGTCTCATATTCCCATCCCTTATTAGGTATTCAGGCTTAATAATTCCTTTAAAAAATAAACCTTCAGACACTTACAATCTTGTATGACCCTGGACAAGTCACTTCACCCCCATTGCCTAGTCCTTACTGCTCTTCTGCCTTGGAACCAATACACAGTATAGATTCTAAGATGGAAGTTGAGGTTTTAAACAAACAAATAAATAAATAAACAAACCTTTTTCCTCTGTCTTAGTGTCAATTATTTTTTATTTTATTTTTTAAAACCCTCACCTTCCATCTTAGAGTCAATACTTTGTATTAGCTCCAAGGCAGAACAGTGGTAAGGGCTAGGCAATGGGGGTCAAGTGACTTGCCCAGGGTCACACAGCTGGGAAGTGTCTGAGGTCACATTTGAATCCAATCCTTTCATATCTAGGCCTGATACTCCATCTACTGTGTTACCTCGTTGCCCCAACAGTTTCTTTTTGTTTCAACCCTGGGTCCAATTTCAATGTCCCCCCTCCTCATATTTCCAGATGTGAGTGTAATAAAAAAAAAAACTACATCAATACATTTAGGCTGTTTTGTTTTTTTAATCCCTCCCTTCCTGATTCCTTCCCTCTGTCAGTTACATTCTATTAATCCTATCTAGATCAATTGTGCTGCCTTCCCCCATTAGAATGGAAGCATCTTCTTTGCCCTTCTGGTTTCTTTGGGGCTTTGTGAAGTGCCTGGCACATAGTAGGTGCTTCATAGATATTGGTTGACTGACCAATTGGCCTGCTACATCTTGTATCATCTTAGGGAAAGGAATTTGGTTTTCAAAGATCATCTGTGTTGTGGCACCACCCTAGTCTGGGCTATAACTGTACCAGACTTAGCACAGTGCCTGGCACATAGTATGTTTTTAACAAATGCTTATTTCCTATCCCAGTTCTTAAAGGAAAGCAGGCTAGGGCAGAGGTAAGGGGTGCGAGTCAGAAAGGTGAAAGACACTAAGATCATCTAGATTCCAAACTTTTCCACTCTTTGACATCTCTTTAAATAGACTTTCATTAAGATTTCTTTAAGCCTGGGGATGCTTCTCCAGATTCCTTCCTCTGCTCTCCTTAAGCATCTCTGATCCAGCTGAATGTCAACCCTTTCAGCACTGAAACTGTTTTCCACTATTCTCTCATCCTCTCTCTCTCTCTCTCTCTCTCTCTCTCTCTCTCTCTCTCTCTCTCTCTCTCTCTCTCTCTCTCTCTCTCTCCCTCCCTCCCTCCCTCTCTCTCTCTCTCTCTCTCTCTCTCTCTGTCTCTGTCTCTGTCTCTGTCTCTGTCTCTCTCTCTCTGTCTCTCTGTCTCTCTCTCTCTCTCTCTCTCTCCCTCCCTCCCTCTCTCTCTCTCTCTCTCTCTCTCTCTCTCTCTCTCTCTCTCTCTCTCTCTCTCTCTCTCTCTCTCTCTCTGTCTCTCTCCTCTCTCTGTCTCTGTCTCTGTCTCTCTCCCTCTCTGGCTCTGGCTCTGGCTCTGGCTCCTCACGCTCTCTCTCTCTCTCTCTCTCTCTCTCTCTCTGTCTCTCTGTCTCCCTCTCTCTCCCTCTCCATCTCTCTCTCCCTCTCTCCATCTCTGTCTCTGACTCTCCCTTTCTCTCTCTCCATCTCTGTCTCTGTCTCTCCCTTTCTCTCTCTGTCTCTCTGTCTCTCTGACTCTGTATCTCTCTCTGTCTCTGTCTCATTCTCTCCCCCACCCCCCAAGCAGGATGTTCCACACACAGTAGGAGCTTAATAAATACATGCCAGGTTTGATGGGATTGAAATAACAATGTGCAAAGCTGATGCATAGTATATAATGCGCCCACATTTAAACCTCAGACAATCCTGGGAGGAATGTGTCATTCTCCACATTTCTCAGAAGAAGAAACTGAAGCTCAAAGAAGTTCATTTAATGAAGTGCCTTCTATGTGTCAGGCATCTGTGCTTAGGGCTGGAGATCCAATCCCTGCCCTCAAGGAGCTTCCGATCTAACGAGAGACATCATGCAAACAGAAGTGTCCGGAGCTGGCCATAGAGGGGATGAAAGGAAAATAATTAAGGGGGAAAAGCACTGGACCTAAGCAGTGAAGTCCCTGTCCTGGAGTCACACTGCTGGCAAAAGCCCCAGTTAGGATTCAAATGCTGATCTCTGAGGACTTCAAAGCCTAGACTTTGGGCACCAGTACCGCCTCCCTTCAGGGTTGTGATGAAAATCAATTAATCCGTCAACATTTATTAAGCCCCTACTAGTGTTGGGGCATCAGAGACCCGGTCCTCAAGGAGCTTCCAGTCTAATAGGGGAGACAATGCGCACACATACGGACATCTAGACACGGATGCACAAATAAATATGTCCATAACTCACATGAATATGAGAGGATACTCATAAAGCACTGAGCGCATGCTAGCTACGTCATGGGGAAAGTTGAGGAGTGAGGCGGTCAGTAACGCCATTTCTGAGAGCAGCCCCTGGTCTGAGGTCGTCTCTACCATCTTGGCCCAAACTAGGCATCCTTTCACATGGGACAAACCAGTGGTTGAGGGGGAGGCACCTCACTCACTCCCCAGAGTCCTGGAGCCCGTGACTCTGTAGGGATTGCAGGGATAATGCACCACAGTGAAGGGAGGAAAGAGGCCAGGCGGGAGCCCCGAAGGATCTGAATTGTGGCATGGAGGAAGAGGTGCACCCCCAGATACTGGCAGCCCGGGACAAAGTCCCAGTGTCCCATCCTTGTTATGGCTCATGTCTCACACTACAAAGTAGAACAGATTACATCTAGAAAAGGGGCAAATTACAGCTGAAAGATGCTTAACTGTATCAAACTGTGACTCGGGGTCAAGAGACCAAAAGTCCAGCCCTGGCATTGCCCAAATATCCCCTTCTAAAAGGAGATGTCACTTCCCAGTCTTGAGCCTCACTTTCCCTGGATGAAAAATGGAGAAAATAATTCCCTGCTTTTTTCTCTTACTTCATAGGAATGTTATGAGACTAAATCAGGCTTTCTGTCTGCGGTGCTTGAAATTCCAAGCATCCTTATTATTATTCTCTTGGCTTGGGGCTTACGGGCCTCAAATTTGGGGTGAAGTCATCTGCTTAGAGCCAGACAAGGAAATGGTCAAGAAGCCCCAGGCTATCCTGAGGTATCTCCCTTATCTACCCTCCTCCCTCCCTCGAAATAGTCTCTCTGTCCTTGCATCCCTCCCTCGGGTCTAAGAGTAAGATGAATCTCCTTTCTCTTCCAAGGACTCCATCTGGCCCCTGAAATATGGGTATCATGTTCCAAAGACTTTGATTCCTGCTCCCTGTTCTTCTCTAAAGGTAACAGCCAGATGGCTGGACCTGGAGCCACAGGATAGTAAATGCTTGGAGGCCAGCTAGTCTAACACTTATTTTACAAGTGAGGAAACTGAGGCATAGAGAGGTGAATCTAGGGTCACTTAAAAAATAAGTGGTGAGCCTAAATTTGAGCCAAAAGCCTCTAATTCCAAATCCAGAAAGCTGTCCAAACCCTCTGTTTGGCAGACGAGGGAACTATGGCCAAGGGAGGTTACCAGCAACTAGTAAGTGGTAGCTAGATTGGCACAGTGGGGAGTGTCTGACCTAGAGTCAGGAAGACTCATCTTCATAAATTCACATCCGGCCTCAGACATTTACTAGCTAAATGACCCTGGCCAAGTCACTTCATCCTGTTTGCCTCAGTTTCCTCATCTGTAATATGAGCTAGAGAAAAAAAATGACATTGCCAAGAAAACCTGTAAAAAGGGGTTGCAAAGAGTTAGACATGAATGAAACAACTGAACAACATATGTATGTGTGAATAAACTATATTATACGTTATAGAGTATTACAGTTGTCCCTTCCACACATAAATATATCCTGGGTTGGCATAAGAAATTGAATGTGAACTTGGGAGGGGTTCTGCAGCTGCAAAGGCTAACAGGTGCCAGAAAAAAGCTTAGACACTCCAAAATGCACACTTCAGCCAAAATTTACATTAAGGTTCTGTAAACACCCCATAAGAGAAAAAGAACAAATCTGGACTTCTTCTCTGGCATGAAGGGAGGGCCAAAAACCATTACACAGATTTTCCAGATTGTCCCTAACCCCCCAATGTAGAAGGGATAACACTACATACTCTATAAAGTATAGTATATATCATATATTATATATACACGATATAGTATGTCATATACTATCATCTACTGTATTACATATTCTATAATATTATAGTATAAATTCTATTATTTTATATATAGTGTATATTCTATTATTTTATATATTATATAATATATTATATTATTATATGTTATAAGGTTTCCAAGGTGCCTTGCCCATTTTATTATATATTAGCTATTTTTACAGGCACTAACCAAGAGGCTGGGGAACAAAAGCCAAGAACAAAATATTTGTGTTTGGGGGAGGGGGTTATATTCAAGACCTTCCCCTGTTACCCATTGGCTGTGGGATGGAAGACAAGTTCCATAAGCTCCCCCCCCACCCCAATCTAAGAGGAGAAGTCAGAAACTCTTCACTGGCCACCGAGGCAGTTCCTACGGGAATTGATCCATCGGTCAACCAACCGGCAAATGCCTATTAGTGAGTGGTGCCAGGCGCAGTACTAAGATCCTGGCTCGCCAAAAAGGTCAACACACAGTCTCCGCCTTGCCCAGCTCTTAGCCCATGGGGGAAGCAACTCAAAAACAAAAAGGCACAAGGAAATCCCCGGAGAGCATCCAGTATCCCAGATCCTGCCCAGGCTCCAGGCACCCAGTCTCTACACTCAAGCAGCTTCCTTTTTAACATGATCAAATCTTCCTAAGTCTTAAAAATCATCCACACAAAGACAACAAATAGGCAGAGTGAGGAAATACGGGAAGACCTAGATAAAGAAATGCCAAGGGGCATCACTCAGCACACAGAGACCAAATGAAGGACGTATTCTGGATTTCACAAGATCATTATGAGGCATAGAGTTCTGGACCTTGAGCCAGGAAGACCCAAGTACAAATTTGACTTCAGACACTTGCTAGCCTTTTGACCCAGGGCAAGTCACTTAACCACCACCTGCCTCAGTTTCCTCATCTATAAAACAGGGATAATAATTAATAATAGCATCTACCTTTCAGGGTTGTTGTGAGAACTAAGTGTAAAATGCTTTGCAAACCTTGAAGCATCATATACATGCTAGCTGTCATTATCATAGATTTAAGAGCTAGATGGGACCTCAGAGGCCCCTCATTTTCCTGGAAATGGTCTCAGAGAGAGGTGAAGAGATTTATCCAGGATCACAAAGCTAATAAATGGTAAAGCCAGAAGCATCTAGGTGGATTTAAGAGTCAAGCCCAGAGATGGGAGATCCTGGGTTCAAATGTGGCCTCAGTAACTTCTTAGCTGTATGACCCTGGGCAAGTCACTTTTCACTGCCCATCCGGTTCTTCTGTCTTGCAACCAATACATAGTATTGATTCTAAGATCAAAGGTGAGGGTTTTAAATGAATAAATAAATGATGAATGAATGAATGAATGAATGAATGAATGGTAGAGCTGGAATTAGGAGAACATTAGCTCCTGCCTTGCCTTACCTTTATCTTTGTCTCCCTAGGGTTTAGGGCTTAGCTTCCTCCTGGATCCCTCCTAATTCTAGTGCCTTTCCTGTACTGTTTATCCCCAGTTTTCCTTTCTACATATCTTCTTTGTATGTGTTCTCTTCCCCATTTGACTATGAGCTCCTTGAGGGCAGGGACTCTCTTTTGACCATGTTCTATATCCTCAGCGCAAAGTGCCCGACACACAGTAGGAGCTTAACAAATGTTTATTGACTTCTTGACTGACCTCAGGTGCCTGGTACCAATAAGTGGTGTTTGTTTGTTTTTTAAACCCTTACCAGAGCTCTGTCTTGGTATGAATTCTTTTTTTTTCTTTTTCTTTTTTTTTGTATTTAAACTCTAAGCTTCCATCTTAAGATCCATACTATGTAATGGTTCCAAAGCAGAACAGAAAGGGCTGGGTAATTGGGGTTAAGTGACTTGCCCAGGGTCACATAGTTAGGAAGTATCTGAGGCCAGATTTGAACCCAGGACCTCCTGTCTCTAGGCCTGGAGATCTAACCACTTTGCTACTTAGCTGCCCCCTCACCATAGGCATTTAATAAATGTTTACTGACTTCTTTTTAAACTCTTACCTTCTGTCTTGGAGTCAATACTGTGTATTGGTTCCAAGGCAGAAGAGTGGTAAGGGCTAGGCAATGGGGGTTAAGTGACTTGACCAGGGTCATACAGCTGGGAGGTGTCTGAGGTCAAATTTGAACCCAGGACCTCCCGTCTCTGGGCCTGGCTCTCCATCCACTGAGCTACCCAGCTGCCCTCTTTACTGACTTTTTGACTGAGTTCAGTTTCTGGCATCAGTTGGTTAATGTTTATTGATTTTTTTTTTTACTGAGCTCGGGGCTTGGTACCAATAGGTGTTTAATAAATGCTTCACTACACAATAAGAAATCCATCACGTTTACACTATACGATGTGTTGCTACAGTTTATAACTTAACATTTTTTAACATTATTTATAATTATTTGACAAAAGCAGATCCTCTTCTCCCCCTTCCCCCTCCTCTGGCACACCACAGGCCACTGCTTTGGACAGCAGTGCAGAGGGTCACTGACTAGATCACACACACACAATTCTCCCATCGATTGCCTCTTGGCTTCTCAGCAAGGGTCCAGAGTACCCTCTGGCAGGGTACCTGGGGCCAGTGGAGCTCCATTCAAACGCAGGACTCCCTCCAGATCCTCCTGCCACGGCCAGGCAGTCTCCAGAGCACCCCATCCAGTTTTCATCCTGAAGGCAAGCAGGACATTTCTCGGCTACCTCCTGCTCCCCCACGGCCCCCTTTCCCTCTTTCCTTGCCACAAGACACCCAGAGTGCCACAGAACGAAATCCACGGGGGACACTGAGGCTGAGAAAAAGACCCAACGCAGGCCAAAGTGAAAACAAAGCCCAGGCACCCCAGCTCCTGGACATCAGGGCTGGGAATGCTATCCACTGTCTTCAGAGAGATATTTAGGGTGCATGCAACCAAGGGACCGGAGAAAAGAAACTCCCTCCACCCTGATCTGCACCTCAGGAGCACAGATGAAGAGGGAGAAGGGACCTCCGCTGTCACCCAGCCCACCTTCTCATTTTACAGACAGGGAAACTGAGTCCTGGCAAGATTACAGTCCAAGGTCCCACCTGCAGAGCCACTAAGTCCCACCCTTTTCTATTGTCCCAATGCCAGCGTTTCTCCCACTGTGATGTCTCAGTTAGCTGCCAATCCAAACGGAAGGACAAGGGACTTACCTGGGATCACATTGCCGGTGGGTGTCTGAGATGGGGCATCTTCCTGCCTCTGGGCTCTCTAGCCAGAAGACCACAATGCCTATTGACTGACATTCATAGGCTCCTTTCTCCCTCCCCAAACCTTACCTTCTGTCTTAGAATCAATAATGTTCATTGGCTCCAAGGTGGAAGAGCAGTAGGGGCTAGGCAATGGGGGTCAAGTGACTTGCCCAGGGTCACCTAGCTAGGAAGTGTCCGAGGCTGCATTTGAACCCAGGACCTCCAGTCTCTAGGTCTGGCTTTCAATTCACGGAGCCACCCAGCTGCCCCCAGGTTAAACTGTGTAAAGAGTTTTCTTCTTGTCACAGTTAAACCTGGTGATTGGCACAAAGAGACAAACAGACACAAAGTTTCTAAGCTGCAGAGGTGCTCAGCCCAATCTCTACCTCCGGCTCCTGGCATTTGACACATTGGAAATAGACCCGCAATGCCTCCCTTCCTCTTTGTCTCCCCGCCCCCCCCCGCTCCCGCCCCCCTCCCTCGTCCCAGTCCCTCCCAGACCCCCTCAGCCTCGGGCCCAGGCAGCGAAGTCATTGGGCTCCCTGCTCGGAAGATCCACCCGGATCTGCCCAGTCTCTGGGAGAGGCAACCACAGGCCTCAACAAGCCCAGGCAAGCCCGGGCACAGCCTCTGAGTCGGCTTCTCTTCCCACCTCTGGGCCCTGATGCTCAGGCGGCCACGGGAGACCTTCCGGCTGCTGGCCGGGGCCAGGGCAATGCAGGCTGCAGTCTGCCCCGACCCCAGAGGGGCGGAGCGGCGGCTGGCTGCGGCTGCCTCTGCCCCGCGGAGGAAACAAGCCCCAGGGAGGGGGCGAGAAGGCACTGGGGGCGGGGGGCAAGTGGAGAGAGGCAGGGATTCCTCCAGGCCGGGGAACCCGCAACTCGTTAGTGATTGGAAAAAGCCCAACTGGCGCCCGAGAGGAATACTGCAGCAATGACATCACGAAACCACCGGCCCCGGGTCCGGGCGATGCACCGAGCCCGCATCCCACGCTCTGCCTCCGATCCCGGCAGCGGCCGCGCTCGGGCGCTCAGGCTCTCGGGCGCTCAGGCCCGGGGCTTTGGCAGCGCCGGAGAGGGCAAGCTGGAGGCAGGCACCGCGCCCTCGCTCCTCCCTCCGCCTGGTCCCTGGTCCCCGGGTCCCCTCCCCGCACCTGGCCTTGGCCCCGTCCCTTCCTCCGCTCCAGTTTTCGAAGCGAGGCAGCGAGCTTCCGCAGCTCCCGGCCCAGACCCACTGCGGCCAAGCCCTTGGCTCGGGCCCCAGCCACAGGGGCCGAAGCCGGAGCCAGGGGCAGCGTCCCCCAGCCCCTGGCGAGCAGCGGCGAGGCAAGAGGGCCAAGAAGAGTCTCAGAAAGAGAGCCCGAACTCGAAGTTTCCCCAAAGTGCTCTACCTCCTTCCCTTTCCTCTTTTGTCTTTAAACTGGCTTTCCCTCTTTGAACCCACGCTGGGCATGGCTTCCGAGGCAGAAAGAAGAGCTGTAAGGGCTGGGCAATGGGGGGTAAGGGGCTTAAGCCAAAGTCCCAGCTAGGGCCTGTCGGGGGTCAAATTTGAACCCAGGACCAGCATGCTGTCTCTAGGCCTGGCTCTCACTACTCGGAGCCAGCCAGCTGCCCCACTTCTTCCCTTTTTTCACCAGAGAAAGGGGGAAGGGAAGAGAAACCTCAAGTTTTCTCTCTTTTTCAAAACTGCCCGTTCACTATTTAGTTTCCCAGAAGTCCAGAGAGGCACATTTCTAAAGATCTAGTTTGTACAAAACGCTTTGCAAACATTAAAGTACTACATTAGCTGCATCCAGGAGGAGGAGGAGTGGTAGTAGTAGTGGTGGTATAGAAGCCCAGCACAGTTCTTGGCACACAGTGTGTGCTTCATAAATGCCCCTTTCCTTCCCCGACTGCCTGGAGTCAAGAAGAAAAAGTAGGAACACGAGGCGCGCCGCGAAGGTTCCGTCCCCAGCCGCGCCGCTTTACAGAGGAGGAAAAAAAATCATGACCTGAGGGGGTAGTGAGCGACTCAAGGTCACCGGGCTCGCATTCGAACCCGCGTCTCGGGGAGTCCTCTAACTCCAGGCGCCCCTTCTCCAACTCCACTTCCCGGGTTCCGCAGTCAGCCCACGCTCCCGGCGGGCTCTCCCAAGTTGGGAGTTGGGGGAGGAAGCTGAGCTGGGGAGAGCACCGAGGGCGGGGGGGGGGGGGTGGAGGAGAGGGGAGGGCGGCTGCGGCAGGACTGCTAGCCCACTGCTCCTCCTGGGGCCGAAGAATCTCCGCCCCCTGCCCGCTCCAGTCGGGAGCCGAGGGGGAGGGCGCACTGGCTTACCGTACGGGCCGGGGCGCGCGGGGCTCCGTGGGGGCCCGGGTTGTGGCCCCCCGCAGGGCGCCCGGGGCGAGCGGAGGGCTCGGGCCAAGTTGAGCGGCTGGTGCAGTGGCCGCCCGGCTCCGGCACACAATGACATTGTTGGGAATCTCTGGCTGCACGAACTGCACAGCTCAGCAGAGTTCCTCAGTGCCGCAGCCCAGCCTGCAGGAGCTCCGCATCTTAACATGTGCCGGGACTTTTAAAGGGGAATGCAACCTCTGGGGGTGGGGGAAGCGGGCGGGCAGGCGGGAGAGCGGGGGGGGGGGGGGGGGGAAGGGGGAGGGACAGGGACAGTGGGCACGGAGGAGGGGGGAGGGGGGCCGGGCAGCTCCAGCCCAAACTATCACAGACTCTCCGGCGCTTAAGGAAAATGGGACATCAAGGTTAGGGACCCTGCACCATCCCAACCGGGTGCGGTGGCAGGGATCTGGGTTCAAATTCGTCTTTTCTGCTTACTGCCTGGGTGACCTTGGGCAGTGAGTGGCTCAGCATCTCCGGACATCTGCAAAAGGGTGGGAGGTGGGGGGAACCTGGAGGACTAACTTCTGAGGGCCGCGGCCCCGGCCCCTTTTCACTGCTTCCCAAAGTGGAGCTGAGAAAAGGAAGTAGGGGTGGGAGGCCCTGTGTGAAATTCAACATTTCAGCTCCAGAGACATTCAGGGAGAGCTGAACAGAGGAGCCGAGAGGCCAGGTCCCCTGGCCTTCAGGGGACCCAAACCCTGATTCTGCTCCCTTTCATTTGCTCGGGATGATTATTCTGCAGAATGCAGCCCCCGGAGAAGGGCTGCTCTGTCTGCATCCCCAGCACCTCGCACACTAGGTGCCCGGCGCACAGTAGGCTCTCGGGAGATGCTGCGGAGTGATTGGTTGAGGAGAAGTAATAGCAGAGTCAGAGTCTGGAGCCCATGAGCACCAGAGAAAGAATGCTGGTGTCTGGAGCCCAGAGGGCTGCCTCATTCTTGGCTTTATTACTTTCTCACTGAGGTGACCTTGGTCAAATGAATCCCACTGTCTGCGCCTGAGCTTCCTCCTTTGGAAAAGGAGGGGGAGGGGGGACGACTAAATGTTCTCCGAGACCGAGACCCCGGAAGCTGCTGCAGGCCCTCCAGTTCTCTGATGGGGCAGGGGGTGGGAAAAGTCCCTCTGGCTCCGTCTCAGACCGAGCTCCCACAATTCCTAACCGGCTGACCCTGAGGCATAGAAAAGAGGGCTCTGAATGCCCATACTGGCTGCCCCACAGGGTTGTAGAAAGAACTAGAAATGGGACTTATGCCCATTGGGGTTAAGCATCTCCTAGGGGCGAGACCCTGTGAAAGGGCTCCCAGAAACCTCCTCGAGTTCACTTTGATGGAAGAAGAATCCAATGGGTAAGAGAAGAATGAAATGCAAAGAATATACAGACATAGAGAAACCACTGTAAGAGGGATTGTGTGTGTACAACCGGGGCAATCCAGAAAGGCTGTCTATAGGAGGCAGCACCTAAGCGGTGTTTCTCAGATGGCCAGGCTGATCTCCAATACATATTTTATATATAAATATATTGAATATATAATATAGTAATATAAAATATATTTACTATATTATATAAGGACATAATTAAATATATATGGGAGATGTGCAAAAAAGTCTCATGCGGGGGCAGCTGGGTAGCTCAGTGGATTGAGAGCCAGGCCTAGAGACAAGAGGTCCTGGGTTCAAATCTGACCTCAGACACTTCCCAGCTGTGTGACCCTGGGCAAGTCACTTAACCCCCATTGCCTAGCTCTTACCACTCTTCTGTCTTGGAGCCAATATACAGTATTGACTCCAAGACAGAAGGTGAGGGTTAAAAAAAAAAAGCCTCATGTAAGGTTAGAGACTTCTGAAGGGGTTTGGGGGAGAAGGAGCCTTCAGAAAGGAGGGGGCATTTGAGTTGAGGTTTCCAGGAAGGTAGGAATTCAGCTGCAATTCCATCTCCCATAGGAGGAAGCCTTTCCTTACTGGCCACCCCTATACTGTGTGCTAATTTTGCATACACTTATGTGTATGTGATCTCTGCCAGCAGAAGGTAAGCTCATTAAGGTCAGGGAGTGTTTCATTTTTGCCTTTGTTTCCCCAGAACCAGGGCTGTGCTGGTCAATATTTAACAACCTGCTAGTTCTAATCTGCATCATTCCTATTTTCTCCCTCCCTTTCTTAGGTCTAGAAAATCAAATCAATCAATTCAGCCCTGATTTATCATTTTGTCGATTTCCAAGGTGTAAATGCTCACATCAAAAATATAACATTCTGCCGGGTTTGAGGTGGCCCTGAAGAACCCTGCAGCCTGGCCCAGTGCCTGCTATGCAGCAAGTATTTCCAAATTATTTTTTGATTGATTAAGCAAACAAAATCAGAAAGGTAGCAGAATTAAACTTTAGCTTGATTTCATTTGGAAACATCTAGGAGGCAGCTAAGTGGTTCAGTGGATTCAGAACCAGGCCTAGAATCAGGAGGGTTCAAATCTGGTTTCAGATGCTTCCTAGTTTTGTGACCCTGGGACAGTCATGTAAGCCCCATTGCCTAGCCCTTATTACTCTTCTGCCTTGGAACCAATATACATTAATGGTTCTGAGATGAAAAGTAAGAATTTATAAAAAGAAAGAGAGAGAAAGGAAAGAAAAGAAGGAAGGAAGGAAGGAAGGAAGGAAGGAAGGAAGGAAGGAAGGAAGGAAGGAAGGAAGGAAGGAAGGAAGGAAGGAAGGAAGGAAGGAAGGAAGGAAGGAAGGAAGGAAGGAAGGAAGGAAGGAAGGAAGGAAGGAAGGAAGGAAGGAAGGAAGGAAGAAAAGAAAGAAAGAAAAGAAGGAAGAAAGGAAAGGAAAGAAGGAAGGAAGGAAGGAAGGAAGGAGGGAAGAAAGAAAGGAATTTCTAAGTGTGGGCTTTAGTATTTGCCCCTGAGCCTATGTGTGGGCAGGCTGGATGGGCACAGTCAAGAAGTAAATGACCGTTTAGAGCCAGCTGATGGGGGAGGAAAGGTGGCCTTCATCTCCTTTACCCAGTCCATCCAAACCTCATCTAGGTATGTGTAACAAGCACCTCAGGCACCCACTCTTACCTGTGGGCACCCCAGAATTACTCCAGATTGAGGTCTTCTGCAACAAGAGCTCATGAGGCCCCCTCTACCATGGTTAATTTTTTTCTTTGGTTAGCCAGAGAACAAATTCATACAAAAGAACAGCATTTGGTGAAATAGTACCATTAAAATGTTCAATAATTAATATGTTCAGCTGAGTGGTTCAGTGGATAGAACATCAGATGTGAAGACGGGAAGTCCTGGGTTTAAGTATGACCTCAACCATTTCCTAGCTGTGTGATTCTGGACAAGTCACTCAATTCTGTTTGCCTCAGTTTCCTCATTTATAAAATGAGGCAAATCACTCCAATTTCTCTGATAAGAAAACCCCAAATAGAGTCAGGAAGAGTCAGACATAACTGAACAACTCTAATAGTAGTGAGTAGCAGAGCTAGAACCCCAGCCTCCTGACTTCTTTCCAGCAGACAATATTTTCAGAAAAACCATAGGATCAAAGATTTAGAACTAGAGGGGACCTCAGAGACCAAAGTTCAACTTCCTCCCTTTACAGATGAGAAAACCCAAGGCCCAAATTTAAGTAAGTGATTTGCCTGAAGTCATATAGGCAGCAAGTGGCAGAAGGAGGATTTGAATCCAAAACCTTTTGAGTCTAGATCCACAGTTTTTTCACTGAACCACATCTAGTAAATCTTTTGCATATTATCGATAAGATCCAGAAAGAAGTAACTTGTTCATTATACATCTAATAAACGACGGGTGCCAGGATTAAAACTCGGGACTCCCCCTACACTGCCATTCATTAGAAGGATCTACCTATTTACTCCTGCTCTATTCTCAAAGACTGGTCTTGGGAAAAACCACTTAAGATCCTCTCTTCTGTGATAAAGATTGAGCAATACCCAACCCTTCCTTCCTACTCAGTAAACTTTAGTGTCTGCTTAAGACCTTTCAGATCAAATATCAAGTCCTTTTGCTGTATTTAGTTGATGGAGCTTTGTTCTTTCTTCCCTTTTCCAATCTCCTTAGACAGATCTCCACTCACATAGAATGCAGCTAGGTGGCTCAGTGGATCGAGAGCCAGGCCTGGAGGTCCTGGGTTCAAATGTAACTTCCGACACTTCCTAGCTGTGTAGTCCCGAGCAAGTCACTTAATCCCCCATTGGCTACTCCTTACCATTCTTCCATCTTGGAACTGATATTTCCTACTATTGCCCCCCAAAACCTTCCCTCGCCTACCTCTGCACTATCTCTCAGAATCTCTGGCTAGTGGGAGGCATTTCTAGGTCCTTGTATTTACCTTTTCTTTACATTTTTGTTTTTGTCCTATCTCAGTATCAGTTCTAAGGCAGAAGAGTGGTAAGGACTAAGCAACTGGGGCTAAGTGACTTGCCCAGGGTCACAGAGCTAGGAAATGTCTGAGGCTGGATTTGAAACCAGGACTTCCCATGTCCAGACATGGCTTTCTATCCTTTGAACCCTAGTTGCCCTGGCTATTTGCCTTTTAGGGATTTCACCTTCCTGTTTTTGTACTTATCATGAACACAGTTTCTTCATTTCTGCCTGTTTCATTCTGCATCAGTCCACACAATCTTCCCACATTCTTAGGAATTCCTCAAAATGGTCATTTTCCACCAAACTTATTTATCATGGAGTTTGCTCGTCATTTCTGAATTGAGAGTCACTCACATCATTTTCTAGTCTTTGCCTCAGAAAGAGGGCTTGCTGGGATTATGTGGCTATCTGATTCATTCTGTGAACTTTCTGTATCATTTAAGTGCCTACTGTGTGCCAGGAACTGTGCTGGGGACTGGCTCTGGAAAGATAAAAAGGAACTGTCCTTTCTCTTCAGGAACACACAGTCTACTGGGGGGACATTCAAGGTGACTCTTAAAACAGCTCCATTTTGAAGCTCAGTCATGCATTTTAAATGAGGCCAGTTCCAAATGTGCTCAGTTTCTCATCTCCTTCTCCCCTTCCCCCTAAAAGTTTTTGTGGTGAGTCACCTAGTAGGAAACCATACAAGGACACCTTTTCCTTTATCTCTGGACATCTGGACCCTGCCTCAGTTTTTTCCTCTGTAAAATGAATTCAACAATTTTGAAGGTCCCTCCCAGCTTTGACATTCTCTGTTCTAAGCTACTTCCTAGCTCTGACATTTTGTTTTCTAAGTTCCCTCCCAGCTCTGATAGTCTCTGTTATAAATTCCCTCCCAGCTCTAACATTCTCTGTTCTAAGCTCCCTCCCAGCTCTGACATCCTCTGTTCTAAGCTCTCTCTCAGCTCTGACATCTCTGTTCTAAACTCTCTCTCAGCTCTGACATTCTCTGTTCTAAATTCCTTCCTAGCTCTGGCATTCTGTGTTCTAAGCTCCCTCCCAGCTCTCACATCCTCTGTTCTAAGGTCTCTCCCAGCTCTGACATTTTGTTTTCTAAGTTCCCTCCCAGCTCTGATATTCTCTATTATAAATTCCCTCCCAGCTCTGACATTCTCTGTTCTAAGGTCTCTCCCAGCTCTGACATTCCCTGTTCTAAGGTCTCTCTCAGCTCTGACATTCCCTGTTCTAAGGTCTCTCTCAGCTCTGACATTCTCTGTTCTAAGGTCTCTCCCAGCTCTGACATTCTCTGTTCTAAGGTCTCTCCCAGCTCTGACATTCCCTGTTCTAAGGTCTCTCTCAGCTCTGACATTCTCTGTTCTAAGGTCTCTCCCAGCTCTGACATTCCCTGTCCTAAGGTCTCTCTCAGCTCTGACATTCCCTGTTCTAAGGTCTCTCCCAGCTCTGACATTTCCTTTTTTAAGGTCTCTCCCAGCTCTGACATTCTGGATTCTAGAGTCCCTCCCAACTCTGACTCTGTGTTCTAAGGTCTCTCCCAGCTCTGACATTCTCTGTTCTAAGGACTCTCCCAGCTCTGACATTCTCTGTTCTAAGGTCTCTCCCAGCTCTGACATTCCCTGTTCTAAGGTCTCTCTCAGCTCTGACATTCTCTGTTCTAAGGTCTCTCCCAGCTCTGACATTCCCTGTCCTAAGGTCTCTCCCAGCTCTGACATTCCCTGTCCTAAGGTCTCTCTCAGCTCTGACATTCCCTGTTCTAAGGTCTCTCCCAGCTCTGACATTCTCTGTTCTAAGGTCTCTCCCAGCTCTGACATTCTGGATTCTAGAGTCCCTACCAACTCTGATATCCTATATTCTAAGGTCTCTCCCAGCTCTGACATTCTCTGTTCTAAGGGTTCTCCCAGCTCTGACATTGTCTGTTCTAAGCTCTCTCCCAGCTCTGACATTGTCTGTTCTAAGCTCTCTCCCAGCTCTGACATTGTCTGTTCTAAGCTCTCTCCCAGCTCTGACATTGTCTGTTCTAAGCTCTCTCCCAGCTCTGACATTCTCTGTTCTAAGGTCTCTCCCAGCTCTGACATTCTCTGTTCTAAGGTCTCTCCCAGCTCTGACATTCTCTGTTCTAAGGTAACTCCCAGCTCTGACATTCTGTGTTCTAAGGTCTCTCCCAGCTCTGATATCCTATATTCTAAGGTCTCTCCCAGCTCTGACATTCTCTGTTCTAAGGTCCCTCCCAGCTCTGACAGTCTCTGTTCTAAGCTCTCTCCCAGCTCTGACATTGTCTGTTCTAAGCTCTCTCCCAGCTCTGACATTCTCTGTTCTAAGGGTTCTCCCAGCTCTGACATTGTCTGTTCTAAGCTCTCTCCCAGCTCTGACATTGTCTGTTCTAAGGTCTCTCCCAGCTCTGACATTCTCTGTTCTAAGCTCTCTCCCAGCTCTGACATTGTCTGTTCTAAGCTCTCTCCCAGCTCTGACATTGTCTGTTCTAAGCTCTCTCCCAGCTCTGACATTCTCTGTTCTAAGGTAACTCCCAGCTCTGACATTCTCTGTTCTAAGCTCTCTCCCAGCTCTGACATTCTGTGTTCTAAGGTCTCTCCCAGCTCTGACATTCTCTGTTCTAAGGTCTCTCCCAGCTCTGACAGTCTCTGTTCTAAGGTCTCTCCCAGCTCTGACATTCTCTGTTCTAAGGTAACTCCCAGCTCTGACATTCTGTGTTCTAAGGTCTCTCCCAGCTCTGACATTCTCTGTTCTAAGGTCTCTCCCAGCTCTGACATTTTGTTCTAAGGCCTCTCCCAGCTCTGACATTCTCTGTTCTAAGGTCCCTCCCAGCTCTGACAGTCTCTGTTCTAAGCTCCCTCCCAGCTCTGACATTCTCTGTTCTAAGGTCTCTTCCAGCTCTGACATCCTCTGTTCTAAGCTCTCTCCCAGCTCTGACATTCTCTGTTCTAAGGTCTCTTCCAGCTCTGACATCCTCTGTTCTAAGCTCTCTCCCAGCTCTGACATCCTCTGTTCTAAGGTCTCCCCCAGCTCTGACATTCTCTGTTCTAAGGTCTCTCCCAGCTCTGACATTCTCTGTTCTAAGGTCTCTCCCAGTTCTGACATTCTCTGTTCTAAGGGCCCTCCCAGATCTGACATCCTTTTAAGTCAATGAAGTCTCCTCTCCAGTCTACACTGACGTGTCCTGTGCCTCTAACTTGCCCTCTCCTGCCAAGCTGGCTGTCGGGCCTTTTAGCTAGGGAGGTGTTCATGAGCTCACAGTCCCCCCTCCTTTAAGGCCACTCCTCTAGTCATGCTGGGTTCCTCCCACACACACCCATTTGGGAGCCCATCAGGCCTTAGGTTGAAAGCATCAGGGTACAAGGAGAGTCAGGATGATGGGCACTTTCCACGACTGAATTCCCAGAATGTGTTGCCAATGTTCTCCTTTATGCCTCACCCCTGAAAGGGCGAGGGAAATTCTCTTTGGGTTCCAGAGGAGAAAACTTAGAGGTGGTCTGGGAAAGGACGGAGGAGTCTTGGCCTCCTGTCTGTGGGAGATGCAGCTCTTCTGGAACCCAGCGTTGGCGGGGCTTTTAAAAATCATTATTGTTGGTAGAAAGGAGCACCCCCAAGGCTTTTTTAAATGAAGCATGTTAAAGTGGTCTTCCAGAGGCAGACCAAGGCGGCAGGAATTTAGCCTCCATTTCTTAAGGTGCTACTAGCAGAGAAAGCATAGAATAGCAGAATGGGCCAGTGCTTGCGGCCAGAGGAGCTGGTGAGACCCTGAGCAAGTCCCATGCCTTCTCTTTCCTCTGTGAAAAGAGGTTAGTAGATGATTTCCAAGGATTTTTCCAGTACTAAATCCTATAGCTAGGCAGCTCAGTGGATAGAGCACTGGGCTTGTAATAAAAAAGACTCATCATCTAAAGTTCAAATCCAGCCTTAGACACCTACTAACTGGGTGATGCTGATCAAGTCACTTAACCCTGCTTGACTCAGTCTCCTTGTCCATAAAATGAGCTGGAGAAGGAAATGGCCAACCACTCCAGACACTACTATCTTTGTGATGCTGGGCAAGTGACTTAACCCTGCTTGACTCAGTTTCCTCATCTGTAAAACGAGCTGGAAAAGGAAATGGCCAAGAAAACCCCAACTGGGTCACAGAGTCAGACACTTCTTTTAAAAAATGTCCTTTGAAATTACAGTGCTTGGCAAACGGACAATTTTTTCAAATGTATGTTGGGGCGTATAATTATTATTATTTTGTTGTTGTTGACAGTTTTCTTTTTCATGGTTTTATTTCCAGGAATATCCCTCCTCCCTTCCCTACTCAGAGAAACATCCCCTTTAACAAAGATTTAAAAAAAAGGAAAAAAAATTCAAGGAGTGTAATTAGAAGGAAGAACCCCCAAAAGAGGTGGGAGCCTATGGATGTGGAACATTGCATCCACTATCAGACCCACTTGATGGGTTGGTTTATTTTTTGAACTTCATTTTCCTCCTCTGACTTTCTTATTCTTTGTTATCAAATCAACTAAATGAGAAAAATAATTGTAAAGTTCCTAGCATAGTGCCTGGCACATAGTAGGTGCTATATAAATGCATATTCCTTTCCCTTTCTTGCCTTAGTAGATGAAGCATCTCTTTGGTTGCTGTTCAGTCACTTTTCAGTCATGTCTGACTATTTGGGACCCCATTTGGGGTCTTCTTGGCAGATATAGGAGTAGTTTGCCATTTCCTTCTCCAGCTCATTTGACAGATGAGGAAACTGAGGCAAACCAATTGTGCCTGACTCTTCAGGACCCCATTTGGGGTTTTCTTGGCAGAGATACTGGAGTGGTTTGCCATTTCCTTCTCCAGCTCATTTGACAGATGAGGAAACTGAGGCAAACCAATTGTGCCTGACTCTTCAGGACCCCATTTAAGCCAAATCAAATTGAATTCCATGATGAGAGAGGCAGAAGCAATAAGGGCAGAGGGGAGAGATTTGGGCAGAAACTGTGCACCAGGAGAGATTACCAGCTATCAGGAAACGTCAGTCTCTCTGTGCAAACTCCTATTTACACAGTTTGAGGTATCTGAGACATGAGATTAGGTGGAAGGAGGCTGAGCGCAGATCAGGCATTTTCAGCATTCAAGCCTGTTCCCTGCTGGGAGATCTGGCTTCCAGCCACCAAAGAGGCCGCCTGGCCCTGGGGAACCTGGCTCTGGGCCATGAAGGAGGCAGGTAATGCCCCCTTCGAGGCTCTCCAGGCAGGAATGTTGGGAAGCTCCATCTCGGTCCCTGGGAATCTGGTGCCCCAGGTGGACACCTGCAGGGGAAAGGCAAGCTCTCAGGCTTCAGAGTCTTACAAATTCCGAGCTGGAAGAGATTTAGTCCAAGTTTGACCTCCTCAGTCAGGAAAGGAGGATTTGGATCCTTCAGAGGGGGACTCACCCAAGGGCCATGGAGGGATTTGAACTCATGTCCTTACACTCAAATCTCAGAATGTTTTCACTGACCTCCTTTGTGTCTTCTATTTCTGTTCAGTTCAACAAGTAGTTAACTAATTAACAAACTAATGAATTAATGCACCTCCTGATAAAAGAAACAGAAAGTATCAGTAAAACGCTATTTTAAAATGCAGCACTGGCTCATTTGGCCCCATTGTGAGATTCATTCTTCACCTCCATGTCCTAGGTGGCCAGCACTGTCCCTGGTGCTAGGAGAGGAAGAGTCCCTGGCCTCAAGGAGCTGCCATTCTAAAGGGGGAGACAACCCTGACACAGATGAGGCCATACAAGATAAGGAGAAGGTCGGCTTCTTGCCTCTAGAGAAATCACTTCACTAATGCCGGGTGGCATCTTCCCCATAACATATGATCTTAGAGACCTGCCTAGGGGTCCGTGAAGTACTTGACTTGTCCAGGGTCATACAACCAGGACATGTCAGAGGAGGGACTCGAACCCAAAACTCAGCTCTAGGAATACAAAGATGAAAAATGATCCTGGGGGCAGCTAAGTAGCACAGTGGATAGAGTGCCAGACTCTGGATTCAAATTTGACCCTGGATAAGTACTTAACCCTGACTGCCTAATCCTTATGGCTCTTCTGTCTTGGAGCCAATACTTAGTATGGATTCTAAGACTAGATAATGGGTTTTTAATACATCACCTTGTATAAATATAAAAATCACTTTATAGAATATTAAATTATTACATATAAATATATCACATAATGTATCATATAATGTATAAATAGAAAATAAAATATAAAATAATGTATAAATATTAAAAATCATCTTGTATAATATAAAATATTATATAAATATTGTGTATAATATATTGTATAAATGTAAAATATAATATGTAATCTATTATGTAAATATAAAAAACACTTTATAGAATATTAAAATATTATATATAAATATATCATATAATGTATAAATATAAAATAAAATCTAAAATAATGTACAAATATAAAAAATCACCTCATGTAATATAAAAATATATAACATATATTATAGAAGATGTAAATATAAAAATCACCCTGTATAACACAAAAATATTATATATTTATAAATATTAAATATAAAAATATAAAAATCACCTTGTATAGTATAAAATATTATATATAACAGATAATATATAAATATAAAAACTACCTTATAGAATATAAAAATATTAAATATAAATATATCATATAATCTATCATATATAATGAATAAAAAGAAAAGAAAATAGAAAATAATGTATAAATATAAAAAATAACCTTGTGTAATATAAAAATATTATGCATAAGATACATAACATATAGAATACATTATATATAATATATAAATATAAAAATCACCTGGTACAGTAAAAATATTATATATAACAGATAATATATAAATGTAAAAATCATGTTATAGAATATAAAAACATTATACATAAATATATCACATAATCTATTATATATAATGTATAAAAATAAAATAGAAAATAATATCTAAATATAAAAATCACCTACTAATATACAAAAATAAATACAGGATAAACTTTTTTTTAGGGGGAGAAGACATATCAGCTAAGGAGATCAGGAAAGGTGCATTCTACTGAATATAAGACTTTTACATTTCTAGGGATGCTTGTGCCATTAAGCAGAAGTGCAAAAGGGGAAGGGTGGATATATCTCAGGACTTAGAACTAGGAAGAACCAAGTTCAAATCCTGCTTCAGATGCTTACTAATGCATGACCTTGGGCAAGTCACTTAACTCTATTGACCTCAGTTTCCTCATCTGTGAAATCAGGATGATAACAGCATGTGCCTCCCAAGGTTGTTGTGTGGATTAGATAAGATTCTATTTTTAAAATGCTTTGCAAACCTTAACTCACTCTAAAAATGCTATATTATTATTATTATTATTATTATTAAGAACTGGAAGAGATCTCAGAGACCATTCACACCACTACCCTCATTCTGCAAGTGAGGAAACTGAGGCTCATGGAGACCAAGAAAGGGGGAGACTGATTTTATTCTGTTGTGCCTATGTTGTGATGAGAGAACAAGAGTCAGAGAAGCCTTCATGGAAGAGATCTCATTGGACTTAGAACTAGAAGAGAGTCAAAGGAAGCATGACCAGCCATGGGTAGATAATCTATAAAAATGGATAAATAAATGTGTTCAGTCATTTTAGTTGTGTCCGACTCTGTGATCCCATCTGCAGTTTTCCTAGAAAAAGTACTAGAGTGGTTTGCCATTTCCTTCTCCAGCTCATTTTACAGATGAGGAAACTGAGGCCCAACAGGTTAAGTGACTTGCCCAGGGGCGCCTAGCTAGTAAGTATCTGAGGCTGGATTTGAACCCAGATCTTCCAGACTCCAGACCTGGTACCCTATCCACTACACCATCAAGTTGCTCTAGGACAGATTTGAGATAATACAGGATAGAGCTGGGAAAGTAGGAGAATGCCATGTGATGCCCAATGCTATAACTAAGGCAGGGTCAACGGGACTTTCGCTCCATGCTGCCAAAATTCAGAGGGCACAGGAGGACACTCGGATCCTTCAGTACCATAGAAACAAGAGAATGTAGCACCTCGTTAGCCGCAAGCGTTAGTTCACATCAGAAAGACCCAGGCGACAATTGCCTCCACACAGGGATCTGAGCCCTGTGAGCTGTCCCCAGCCTGGCCTGATAGTGCTCCTGGCCGGCCTCTTCAGGGGTGGCGCCTCCAGCAGCAGCCTCACAGCAGCCAAGAGCCTCTATCTGTACCTTAAATAACCCGAGAGCTGCACTTCACGCTACTTGGCCCAACCTGTCCTGGGCCTCTTGTCCTGGGGGGAAATGTCTAGTACCAGCTCTGGGAACGCACAGTGACTCGATTTGGCTGGCACAGGGAGTGCCTAATGGAGGATAAAAGCCAAGAAGGGAGGTGGGAGGCTCTGAAATGTCAGCCTCGGGGATTTATCTGTATGTTATTCTGCAGGCTACTCATCTTTGATTCTTTGACCAGCCTTTATGAAGCGCCCACTGTATACAGACCTAAACACAAAGGAAGATCTCTAGGGATGGAGCTTGCAGTAATGGGGAGCCACTGATTTTTGAGCAGGAGATTGACATGGTCAGAATAAAGCCTTAGTAAAAGGTCCCAGAGGGACATTCAGGTAGAATTACTTGGAGATCAATGTAGCCTAACCTCTCCCATTTTACAGATGAGGAAATAGAGGCTCTGATTGGGGGGGGGGGGGTGACACTCCCAAGGTGACAGAATTATAAAGTGTCGGAATTTGAATCCAAGACTTCTGAAGGGGGAGCTGTCTATTAGACTGTGTATGTGTGTGCAATCTGTAGAGGGAAAGGAAAACCTTCCTGATCAGTTGGGTGGAATTTTGTAAAGGGGAAGTTGGTGGAGGCAGCGATTGGGCTGAATGACCTCTGAGGTCCCTCTCAAGTGTGAAGTTCTTTGATCTGAACTGATCCCCTCCCCCATCTTACCCCCCCCTCCCCCACCTCACATGGGTAGTGGTTCTGGGATCTCTAGCCTCCCATTCAGCTCTAAACGTTATGAAACTACCTGAAGTGTAGTGGAATGAAACCTGGCCTTAGAGCCAGGGATCCTGGGTTCTAATCAAGGCTCTTCCACTTAATAAATGCAACTGTAAGTGCCATTTTTTTAGACCCTTATTTTTTGTCTTAATCACAACTCTAAGATAGAAGAGTGGCAAGGGCTAGGCAATTAGGGATAAACAACCCATCCAGGGTCACACAGGTAAGATATGGTTTGCCATTTCCTTCTCTGGATGAGGAAACTCAGTCAAACAGGGTGAAGTGACTTGAACTGGCTCACTCTGAGTAAGTGTCTGAGGCTGGATTTGAACTCAGGAAAACTCATCTTCCTAACGCCAAGCTCACTGCTCTAACCACTGTGCTATCTGACTTCAAGGAATAATTCTTTTTTTTGCCTTCCTTAGAATCCCTAGTGCTTAACTATAGTATTGAATACATTTGTCATTCAGTTATGTCTGACTTCTCATGATTCCACGGACCATACTGTTCATGAGATTTTCTTAGCAAAGATACTGGAGTGGTTTGTCATTTCTTTTTTTTCCAGTGTATTAAGTCAGAGGTTAAATGACTTCCCCAAGGTCATACAAGCTAAGAAGTGTCTAAGGCAAATTAGGTTTAGATCAGCATCTTATACCTTATACCAAGATAGATTCAAAATAGGTAAATGTCTGAAATATAAAGAGTGAAATCATAAATAAATTAGGTGAACATAGATTAGTATACCTGTCAGATCTGTGGGAAAGGAAGGAATTTAAAACCAAGCAAAGAGAGAGAACATTGCAAAATGTAAAATGAATGACTTTGATTACATCAAATTTAAAAGGTTTTGTACAAACAAAACCAATGCAACCAAAATTAGAAGGAAAGCAACAAACTGGGAGAACATTTTTATAACAAAACTCTCTGACAAAGGTTTAATTTTCCAAATATATAAGGAACTAAATCAAATCTACAAAAAAATCAAGCCATTCCCCAGTCGACAAATGGTCAAGGGACATGAATAGGCAGTTTTCACATGATGAAATCAAAACTATCAATAAGCACATGAAAAAGTGTTTTAAATCCATCCTGATTAGACAAATGCAAATTAAAACAACTCTGAGGTATCGCCTCACACCTAGCAGATTGGCTAACATGACAACAAAGGAAAGTAATAAATGTTGGAGGGGATGTGGCAAAGTTGGGACATTAATGCATTGCTGGTAGAGTTGTGAATTGTTCTAACCATTCTGGGAGGCAATTTGAAATTATGCCCAAAGGGCGCTAAAAGACTCTCTGCCCTTTGATCCAGCCATACCACTGCTGGGTTTGTACTCCAAAGAGATCATAAGGGAAAAGACTTGTACAAAAACATTTATAGCCACACTCTTTGTGGTGGCAAAAATTGGAAAATGAGGGGCTGCCCTCTGATTGGGGAATGGCTGAACAAATTGTGGTATATGTTGGTGATGGAATACTGTTGTGCTCAAAGGAATAATGACCTGGAGGAATTCCATGTGAACTAGAAGGACCTCCAGGAATTGATGCAGAGTAAGAGGAACAGAACCAGGAGAACATTGTACACAGAGACTGATACACTGTGGCACAATCAAATGTAATGGACTTCTCTACTAGCAGCAATGCAATGATCTAGGACAATTCAGAGGGACTTATGAGAAAGATGCTGTCCACATCCAGAGGAAGAACTGTGGGAGCGGAAATGCATTGGAAGAACATATGATCGACCACATAGTGCGATGGAGATGTGATTAGGGTTTGATATTAAAGAATTGCTCTACTACAAATATGAGTAACATAGAAATAGGTTTTGAACAATTATACATGGATAACCCAGTAGAAACAGCTTTATAAGCCTTAAAGTACAGTAGGAATACTAGTTATTGTTATTATCATCTCATTCCAGCAGCCCTGGGAAGCAGGTGCTATAATTATACCCATTTTACAGAGGAGGAAATTGAGCCTTAAAGAATCTCAGTGACTTGCAATGTATCAAATAACTACCCTCAGACACTCACTAACTTTGTAACCAGGAACAAGTCTTTTCATTTTTCTTTTTCCTCTTCTGAACAAAGAAGGGGTTTGACTAGCTGGCATCAAAGGTCTCCACTCACTCTAGATCTACAATCTGATCTTACTGGGTCCAAGTCTAGCTCTCTGCCCATTAGGCTACCCTGTCTCTTTTCTATGGCTCTACACCTATGCTGAGGTTGTAAGAACCATACAATGTAATCATAGCTAACATTTATATAGCACTTGCTATGTGCCAGGAAACTGCTAAGCGTTTCACAATTATTATCTTATCTATTCCTTAAAACAACCCCAAAGGTGGGTACCATTATTATCCCTATTTTATAGATGAGAAAACCAAGGCAACGAGAGGTTAAGTGACTTGTCCAGGGTCACACAGCTAATACATGTCTATGACTAGATTTGAATTCGAGACTTCCTAACTCTGGAACCCATGCTCTCTTCACTACACCATTTAGCCCTATGCTATACGCAAATATGATACCAGCTAATCAACACCAAAAAGCATTTATTTATTATTACTTTAATCTCTTACATTACATCTTAGAATCAACATTGTGTATTGGTTTTAAGACAGAAAAGTAGTATGAGCTAGGAAATAGGGATTAAGTGACTTGCCTAGGGTCACAGCTAGGAGATGTCTGAGGACAAATTTGAACCCAGGACCTCTTGTCTCTAGGTCTAATTTTCTGAACCCCCTCCCCCTGCTCCCTCCAAGTAGCGTTTATTAAGCACTTTTGGGTACCAGGCGTTGCACTAAACACTGGAGGTAGAAAGAGAGACAAAAGTGTCCCCAAGGGGTTTACAATCTAAAATGGGGGAGACCAGGAGCAAACAAATATGTAAATCCAAGCTCTAGACAAAGTTAAAGGCAGGTAATTTGAAAAGAGAAGTCACCCACATATTCGCCCGCAAGCACATCCTAGGAAAGCATCCTAACCAGGAGAAAAAGAAGCCAAACTCCAGCTAATGATGATGGGAACAGACTGTGGGCTCCATTGGACCATCGTGCCAAGAGAAGATCCTTTAAGGATGTCCGGAAATGGTTGGCGTCCTGTATAATTACAGTAATCCACTCCCATTCACTGGAGGGGTAATTAGAGCTCATTAATATGCAAAAGCTCATCTTCCAGGGCATTTCGATTGGGCTCCGGTTCCTCTCTATTTCGGGCATCAAGGAATTCATCATAGGAATGGGGATGCTTTTTGGCAATGTTCTCAGAATAGGGCTCAGGGCGGTGGGGATACCCAAAGGGCTCAAGACCTGAAGTTTGTTCTAACTGGATGTGATACATGGGGGGGAAGAAACTCAGATTGTGTAGGAAAAGCTAGCAAAGCGATACAAAGAATCGCCCCAAAAGACCTTGGTTTCCAACTCTGGGAGACTGTTTTCTAGGCTTGCTGTTATTCAGTTGTGTTCAACTCTTCTTGATCCCATTTGGAGTTTTCTTGGCAGGGATACTGCACGGTTCTGCCATTTTTTTCTCCAGCTCATTTTACATATAGGGAAACTGAGGCAAACAGGGTTAAGTGACCTACCCAGAGTCATCCAGCTGATAAGTGTCTGAGGTTGGATTTGAACTCAGAAAGATGAGTTTTTTCCAAGTCCAGATCCAGTGATCTAGGCACTATGGGGCCAGCTAGCTGCCCCATCTCTTTGGGTTTACTATTGGAGAGAAGAAATCAACAGCATGGGGTTAGGGTGAGTGAGCCACCTAGCACTCAGGAAGGACTGGATTCTTGTCTCTCCTCTCACACCTACTGCCAGGCGACTCTGGGCAAATTTCTTAAATGTTTAGGGCTCTCAGGTAATTCAGTGGCAGATCGGGTGCTGGTGTATATTGGTGGAGGGAATTTTTTGTGTTGGGAGTTCCCTACGCTAATGAAAGGAAGAAGAGCATTTATTAAGCACTCACATGGGTCAGATACTCTTCTAAGTGCTTTACAAATTTCATCTCATTTGCTCCTTACAATGACCTTGGGAGGTGGATGCTATTGTTAGCATTCCCATTTTACAAAACTGAAACAGAACTAAGTGACTTACCCAAGGTCATACAGCTAGTAAATGTCACAGGCTAGATTTGAACTCAAGACTTTCTGATTCCACAGCAAATGGATAGAATAGATAGAACTTTGGGCTTGGAGTCAGAAAGACATGACTTCGAATCTAGCCTCAGATACTTACTACTTGGGTGTCTTTGGATAAGTCATTTAACCTCTGCTTGCCTAGAAGATAGCTAGGTAGTTCCTTGGATAGAACACTGGGACCCGAGTCAAGAGGACAAGTTCAAATCCAGTCTCAGACAGCTATTAGCTGTGTGACCTTGGACAAGTCACCTAGCCTCTTTTTTAACCTTAGTTTTCTCATCTGTAAAATGAAGATAATAGCACCTTTAGGAGGCAGCTAAGTGGTTCAGTGGATAGAGCACTGAGACTGGAGTCAGAAAGACCTGAGTTCAAATCTGATATCAAATTTTTATTCGTGGTGTGTCCTTGGGCAAATCACTTTAACCTCTGTTTGTCTTAATCCACTGGAGAAGGAAATGGCCAACCACTCCAGGATCTTTGCTAAGGACAGAGTTGGCTGTGCTCTGGGCCCAGAGGTCAAGAAGAGTCAGAAATCACAACAACAATTTCCTGATTCTAGGGTTCTATCTACGGCACCACCTGGCTTTCTAATGGAATCACAGGTCTGGTCCCCTAACAAATGTTGTCTTAGAAATGCAGCCTAGAGTAGTACATGGAGTATTTGATTTGGAGTTAAGCAGAGCTGGGTTCAAATCCTTCCTTGGGCACTTACTAGCTGGATTCCTCTGGAGGTCCCATGGATAGTGGAAAGAGGGCTGAATTTGGAGACATGGATTCTAGGTTTGAAATTGAGCTTTGCCACTTGCTGCCTGTACAAACTAGATTAATTCCTATTCCTCTGTGCCTCCGTTTCTACATGTATAAAATGAAAGGGTTAATAATAAATGACTTTTAAGGACTCCCTAAGTCCATGAACCCAAGGTCTAGATTGTCTATAGCACTTTATGAGCATACAAAATGTATTTAATCTGGGCCTTAGAAGGCAAATGGACAGATCAATGGACCTTGCTGACTTTCATTCCTTCTCCCAGAGGCATCATTTTCTAGAGGATAGAGTGCTAGATCTGGAGACAGGGCACTCTGGGTGTGAATATAGCATCTAAGACTTACTAACTGGGACAGCTATATATCATCATTGAGTATAGAGTACCAGGTCTGGAGTCAGGAAGATTCATCTTTCTGAGTTCAAATCCAGCCTCAGATACTTCCTAACTATGTGACCCTGAGCAAGTCACTTAACCCTGTTTGCCTCAATTTCTTCTTCTGGAAAATGAGCTGGAGAAGGAAATGACAAACCACTCTAGTATCTTTGCCAAGAAAACCCCAATGGGGTCATTAAGAATAGGACATGACTGAAATGACTGAAAAACATCATTTACTATCTATATGACCTCAGGTAAGCCATTACCCTTTGAGTCTCCATTTTCTCATCTGTCTGTATCAGATACTGGACTCTGGAACCATTTCCCTAATCATTTTTTGCACTGTGAGATTGGATCCTTGGGCATGGTTACTCTACCCTCTCAGGGCTCTCAGGGTCTTCTGAAGGGTTAGGAGGGCTTTTAAAAAATGGCATAGCTAACAAGTGCTCACTCTCCACAATTTTCAGTTGATATCAACTAAGTAGTCGGACAATTTGCTTTTAGAAAGTTGCTCCTATTTAGAAGGGTGTTACAGTTGGTATAAAATATCCCCCCAAAAGTCTGATACTCTCCCATCAGTATGTACAAAGTTAAGGGAAAACTTAGGGGCACATATGGCAAAGAGGTAACTCACAGCTGGGTTGCTGGGAGTCTTTTCCTCTCCTTTGTGAGATATTCATGAATCTCCCCTTGGGCACCTCTAGTTTTTCTGCCAGCTCCTTTGTAGAGCCTTTGAATCTGCTTTTCTCAGTTTGTTCAGTCTGTCCTTGGTTCCTGGTACAAACATGGCTATCAGCTGTCCCAGGGCTGCTGCAAAGTTGCCAATGGGAGGCTGAGAAGTCAGCTCCTCTAGATATTTGAGGCTTCTAGGGTCTGCTGCTTCTGGGGGGTGGGGTGGGGAGGAAGAGCCCAAGGCCAAGGTCAAGGTGATCTCTCTCCCACCCCACCCCTAAGTGACTCCTTCTCAGAAACTTGCTCCTCCCTGGTTTGCCACTCACTCAAGTCTCTGAGTCTAATTAGTTCCCAGGCCCCTTAGGGGCCCCTTGATCCATGTGTACAGACTTTCTATAGCACCTTAGGGAGGGGCCCAGACTTTGTTCACACCTATTAACATTCCAGAGGTGTTCTCACTTGTGAAATGTGTCAGGCATTCATTGCTCTTATCACTTACTTTGGGTGAGGTGGGATGATTTAATTTATTTGCTCAAGTCAACCCCTCTACCCTTACCTGTAAAAGGGGCACAACATGCCTGAAGTAGCTACCTCCTGGGACTGACTGAGGCTCAGAGGAGACTATGTTTGTAAAGTACTTTGTTAACCAAAAGTGCTCTGATTATTTATAATTCATAAGATTATTATTATCACACAATTATTTATAATAGATCTCAGAATTCATTTCAGAGATAAGAAGACTGATGATACTCAAAGGATGTGCCCTGCGTGACTTAATGCAGGTCATAAAACCCAGAGACAAGATTCAAATTCAAGTTCTCTGACTATAAATTACACAAACATCAGGGCTATGTCTTCACTATCTTTGTCTTTCTCCCAATACCCAGTCCTGTATGCAGTAGGATCTCAATAAATGATCATTAAAAGAGGCCAGTTTCCCTCTAGCTCTGGACTCTAGGGTTCAAAATGAGGACATCTTCCCATGATACAACAGAACCTTTTTAGTCCTTTGCATCAACTACTGGTCAGTTGGAGATAAGGCTATTTGTACTACCATAAGGGCTATAAAAGGGATTAAGTCTAACCCCCTCATTTTACAGATAAGGAAATTGAGGCCCAGAGAAAGTGCCACTTGCCCACAGTCACATAAATGGCAATTGCTCTCACTCCAAGTCCAAAGGTCTGTCTGTTATGAGGAGCCTCCACTTGTGAACCTGGTTGTCCTCCTGTCATGCAGATAGGAACCCACCAGTCTTTTCCTCCCTCCAAATTACTATGTAAACATCAGATATAATCAGCCTAACTGGCTCTAAAAAGCACAGGTTATGTTTGTTCTTAGCCTGGGAAGACTTTTCTTTGAAAAGCATAAAAGTAAGTCATGGCAGGTGGGGGGAGGCCCTGACTTCTCAGGAGAATCCTAAGCTATTGTCAAGAAAAGCAAATGACTCTAATTTGTCCTCCCAGGATCCCAGAGGACAGAATAAAGCAGCAAACCCCTTTCTACATAAGCCTTCCTGGGGACAGGTACCATGATTCTACATCCTGGGGAGACCTCTGCTGGACAAAGTCTGCATTGCACCCATGGCTGACCTGGCCCTTCCTACCTGGGGTTCTTGCTCAATGAGAGCCTTTGGACCCCAGAGCAGGTGTGTCTGATATCCCACATCTAAGGTTAATCTTGTTAGAGCTCTTTATCTCTTTCTGACTGGGTCAGTCAGGGTGCGGTAGCCCAGAGGCATCTGGTCCATTGAAGCAAGAGCATTTCCTTTGGAGTCATGGAGTACTTACTGTGGGTGACCTTGACAGTGGAATGCACCCTGGGTCTGGAATCTGAGGACTTGGGTTCCAACCTCTGATGCTTACTGCTTGTGTGACCATGGGCAAGTCCCTTGGTCTCTCTGGGCCTCAGTTTCCTCATCTGAAAAATAGGGATAATTATAATATCTACCTCACAAGTGTGATAATTTGTGTCAAGTGCTTTGCTAGATATTAGCTGTTCCTCCTACTCCTACCTGGACCTCAGTTTACTCATCTGTAAAATAAGAAATTTGGACTAGATGACCTCTGAGGTCCCTTCCAGATGTGACTGATGCTCCTAAGTAATTTCCTTCTGTGTGAATTTTGGTTTCCATGTCTTTAGAATGAGACACTTGGTCCAGATGACCTCTAACGTCCCTTAAAGTTCTAAAGACGAGACATTCCCTAGAACCTCCTTCCTAAAAGAAGGCGCCATGGTTTGAAGGGGAGGGTGAAGAGTATACAAGGTTTGTCACTCAAAATCCTGTTTCTGCCACGTATTCTTGCTATAACCTTGGATGATTCACTAAATTTCTGGGGTCTAAGCTTCCTGATCTGTAAAATGGGTTCCAAGGTTCTTTCCATTTCTAGATCCGAGATCCTCTGGTCTTAGTTTCCTCATTTGTAAAATGGACCTAGTGACTTCTGAGGTTTCTTCCAGCCCTAAACGAAATCTGTCACCTCAGAGGTCGTCTACTTCAACTCTCTCTCATTTTATTGTAACTTGCCGGAGTCTTTGCAGGTTTGTCCAGGACAATGAGAAGTGACTTGGCCAGAGTCACACAGCCAGGATGAGTCAGAGATAGGAATTCAGCCCAGGTATTCCTGGCTTCAAAGCTGGTTCTCTGTTCACTCTTCCATGATTCCTCTCAGGTGAATGCTCTCATCTAAATAGGAGCATCAGTTAATTAATTAGTTAATGAACTGAGCAGCAGCTTGGAATTGTGGAAAGAGTGCCAGGCCTGAGGCTAGGTGACCTGGGTTTGAATTCTGACTCCTGTGTCCCTGGGCAAGTCATGGAAGGTGGGGGCAGCCCTGACTTCCTAGGGGAATCCTTCGTGAGCAGAATATGAGGGTGAGCAGGGTGCCCAGAAGTTCAGCTTCCTGATCTATACAATGAGAAGCTTCGAGATGATAATCTTGAAGGTTATTTCTCGATCTCCCTCTGCCATGGGCTAGATCTGAAATTCTATAGATTGGGATTGCAATAGAAACTGGAGCTCAACCCCTGGTGCAGAGGCTCTGAATCTTGCTGCCCGGTTCTAGAATTGGAACCAATCAGTCATTCAAGAAACAGAAAATATATTGAGATCCTAGTGTGACAAGTTTTGGAATCAGAAAACTTGGGTTTAAATCCCACTCCACCTTTTCTGAGTCTCAGTTTCCCCATCTGTAAAATGAGGCAGTTGTAATGGTTGACCTCTGAGGATCCTGCCAGCTTGAGCTTCAGTTATATTACCTCTTTAAGACTCAGTTTCCCCATCTGTAAAATGATGAGGGTTAAGCGAGATGATGCTGGAGATCGCTCTCTGGTCTAAATCTCTGATCTCTGCTCCCATGACTGATTTCCCATTTAACTGTTCATCTTTCTGAAATGTGTCCCCTTGGGAAAACCCATGATAAATTGCCCTCTCACAGCTGGGAGAGAGAGATGGGATTGCCTCCAGCATGGGCAGAACCAAGAGGAGGGAGTGAGAGGGCTCTTCCCCCAGTCTCAGAGCTCTGGGCTCCAGTGGGACTCCAGCTAGGCTCATCTCTGAGTTGCCCCACTTTCCTGAGCCCTAATTCCCTGAAGAAGCTGCAGGCTGGGAAAGTGCAGGCCCTGCACCCCAGAGGACAAGCAGGCAGGCTCTTGCTGGTCCAAGCTTGGAAGGAACCCTTCTGGGGCAGCCACAGTCCTGAGCACATTAGAGAAGCTGATGACATCAGCAAGGAGCAGGGGCTGCAGCCTCTATTTCCCCCTGGCATCCTCCTCCTCCTTCCCCCTTCTCCCCATTCCTCCCCCTTTCCCCCAGCGCAATGCAGGACTCCAAGGGCAGACTCCAAGGTGGAGAACACTCAGCTAAAAAGGCAGGAAGCTCGGGAAGCAAAGGCAGAGGACCAGGACAGGGGGCCCAACCCAGCTTCAGAGCCACTGAAGCCAGCGTGCCAAGGCACAGATGGGCATCAGTCTCTAGTGCCCAGAACGCAGTGTGACATCATCGTCCCATCTTTCTGGGAGGCAGGACTTTGGCCAAGAAGGCCCTAGGGGACAGGTTTGTCCTGCTGGCCAAAAAGACCTACAAGAGAGTGTGCTATCTCAAGGAGATTTATTTCCCACACCCACACCCCAATCCCCTTAGGGATAACTTGAAGTCATGGCTGGGGCTCCCCTTCTGCCTTCTCCCCAAGCTCTGAAACCTCTATTCTCCAGCCCAGTCGGATGTGCCCAAGGATGGACCCCGCTCCTCTTGCCCCATCTGACTCATCAATTCCCCTGTTCTCCTCATTTGCCCTCTATATGGTGAGCAACTCAGCAGGCTTCCCTCTCTCCCCTGTGAACCCCTTCTTGTGTGCCACCCTACCAAGAAAGCCCCTAACCCGCCTCTTTCGTCCACTGCGCTTGCCTTCAGAGACACCTTCTTGGAAGACCCCAGAGAATGTGGAGAAGGCAGAAGTGTGTCCCCTCTTCTCTACACCCCCAAAAGGCCCTTTCGAGCTGGCCCATACTTGGCCCCTGTTTTCCGGACAGCCCGGCAACTGAGGAAATACTCTCATTCCAGACTGTCTTCACTCTGGTCCATGGAGGAGACCCACAGCAACTCTGGGGTAGGATTTCCACTGACTAATCTCAAGGCACTCAGTAAACACTAAGGCTTCTGTCTTCTCCTGAGCAGGGGCAAATATTACTCTTTTAAGAGAGCTGCCCCATGAATTTAAACCGGGAACCTACAGAGGATGGAGGCAGCCTAAGAGAGGGGATGCGGCAGGTTTAGAGGGCCGGAGAGTCTGCATTGTACCCATTTGCTAGCCAGTGTGACCTTGAGCAAGTCATCTGGCAAGTGGCAGACTTGATTTCCTTCTCTGTGAAACAAGGGATCCAGGGGCTTCCTAAGGTCATCTAGAATGATCCAAAGGGGAAACTGAGGCCCAGAGAACATAAGTTACTAAATAATAATGTTAGTTAATAAGTTAATAAACTAATAAATAGCAGAACTGTGTTATGAATCTAATTCTGACTTCAAATCTGCCCCTTTTCCAACAGCACCAGCCTCGATCATTTCTAGCTTCAAATTCACGAGCCTATGAAATATTGACGAAGACGATGGTGAGGGGGGATCTACATCCAAGGTCACCCGCACGCAGCAAGAAGGGCCTGGGACAGAATTTCCTGCCTCACCATTCTCCCCACCTCCAAGAACTGCTGCCTCTTGTCCCTACTTCACCACCAGAATGCACTGAGCAGGCAAAGAAAGATGCTCCCCCCCAAAAAACAAACCCAAACTTAACTGCACCAATCCAGGGCGGCTCCAAAGCCGCCTCCTTCAGCAGTGGCTGCAGGAAGCCCCCAGGGATGCAGCCAATGGGACCAGAGCAGCAGCTGGCAGCAGAAACGCCAAGGGGAGCATTGGTGCAGGGCCTCTGCATTACCAGCCTACTGCTGCAGTCCAAAGGCTGGCAGCACCCACTGCTGAGCTAATCAGAGTTAGGGGCCCACCTGTCTGTTCCCCTGCAAAGCTGAGTCAAGAGAGCCCAATGCAGGGGACAGGGACCTGAGTCACCCTAGGGTGGGGGGCGGGGGAGAAAGGTGGAGAGGAGGACTGAGAAAACGGGCTAGGTAATCTGCATTCAAACTGGTGCAGTGAGGGGTCCGCCCACTGCCTAACCCCTACCATGGGGCAAACCAGCAGCCCCCAAACCCAACACAGAGATCTTTCTCCTCCCTTCCCATCCACAAACCCGGCACGGATTCTCAGAGATTGTCCAAAGCCCGAACATTTTCTGCACCCACTTATTCCCTGAGAGGGATTCCGGGGGACAAAGGTATCAGCTGGAGGGGGGGGGGAGTCAATTCTAAAACAAAAATCATCATCATTCACTTTAAAGTCCGCAGAAGCGTGGCATTCAAGGTGACATTTGCCTAGTGCTTCCTGGTTGACAAAAGGCACTACTTCCTTTAACCTGCCTGAGCCTAACCCTGTGGAGTCTTTTCAGAATCTCAAAGAATTTTGTAGAGAAGAAAACTGAAACGGGGCGCCACACAGCTGGCAAATATGGGAGGTGGAAGTCAAGGCAGACAGTCCTAATTCCCAGGACACCAATGTGTCCACTGCCAGGCTGTCACTTCTAAAGTCATTTCCTCACAAAAGCCCTCTCTAAGGACAGGAGAGCCAATATTAGAATAATAGAAAAGATTTGGGCTAACATAAGATATTTGATTAATACGTTTATTTGCAATGTCCAGTCATCTATTAATGCCATCCATTTGTGATGGATAATTTTAATGCATATTTTGTTAACCATTCATATTAACATTAGAAAAATTAAAATAGAGGTAATAAGCCTCTATTTTAAAATCATGGAAACTGAGGCAGACAGAGGTAAAGTGACCTTTCTCTACTGTATCACATTGCCTCTCTCAAGTGGTGAATTCTAAGTCCAGGCCAGGCACTGTGGTACCTGGATAATAGGGGTCATATTTAGAGTGCATTTAGGTTTATAAAATATTTTACAAATATTAATCTTGATTACCCTGATGCTATTATTGTCCCCACTTTACAGAAGAGGAAACTGAGGCAAGGAGCAGTGGAGATGATGTGTTGGAATTTGAACTCAGGTCATCTTGACTCCAAGGTCCAGTGCTATGCTGCCGAGCTGTCTCAGACCGTGTCTTCACAATGCAGTCACTCGACAATATTGTGGAATAAGTAAGGTTTGAGGGAATTGGGATATTAACAGAGGAGGGGATGAGATATAAGCATACACTATTCCCCTTCCTCTGGAACAGGATCATGGAATTTAGAAAGGGAAGGCACCTTAGAGATCATCTGGTGAAACCCCCTCAATTTATAAAGACCAGAAAGCTGGTGATTTGTCCAAGGTCACACAGCCAGTAAATGTCAGAGGCAGAATCCAGATCCTGAGGATCTTTACACCTCAGCCATATCCCTGTGGTGTCACATTCTTGGGATGTTGTGCCCAAGATGGGCAAAAAGCGTTTCCCCAAAGCCCAGGCCAGTTATAATGGGCATTTGTTACTCAACTCATCTTTGTGATGTGGAAGGGCTGAGCCTCCTATCCTGGAAGGGGAGTCCCCCTGCTTCCTTCTGCAGTGGCTGACACTCCTCCCTCCCTAACCACTTTGTCTTCAGGAATGCAGTTACTTGAGCTCCCTGGCAGGAGGATGGAGCCCCTTCTAAATTATGGAGGAACAGAGTGAAGGGAGCCAGACACAAGCCCACTGTTTCATCCCTGCACAGCCAGGTGTAATCGATCATCTCACCAGCTCTCAGTGTGCCCAAATGCTAGATCATGAGCTCAGGAATCACACACACACACACACACACACACACACACACACACACACACACACACACACACACACACACTGAGGCTTTATATCCCCTGCAGAAGGAAGAATGGACACAGAGTCAAGGGAAGCCCTCTCTAGGGGCACCTCAAGGCCCTTTGCTCTAGAGTCCTTCATCCAGAGTACACTCCTTGTGGATGGCAGAAATGAGGAGCGATACACTCCATGCTGGCCAGCTAGATCCTGAACATCTTTGGTCCCCAGCAGGACAGCAGCTGGTTGGGTGTGAAGACCCCAGCCTGGGCACATCTGGTGGGGAAGCCAAGCTCTGTTTCTCAGCTCAGATTTTCTTCTCCCTCCAAAGGCTGGAGTGGCTGCAGATGGTTCCATCCACCTCACTGGTGGGCTAAGATTAGGGATTCCCAGGGGGACACTCTGGAGAGAAAGGAAAAGATGCTTCCCTTATCACAGCCCAGTTTGGTCCTCAGTGGGGACTTGGTGCTTCAATCCTTAGTGACATACCTGTGAGCACTGGACATTAAAACTGGGCAGATCCAGAAAAGTCAGTCTGGAAAAATGTGATTTTTCCATATTATTCAGGTACAGTTAGAATTATGCACCATAGATTTATGGGTATGGTGTAGCAGGGGGAAAAAATCCAGTCCTGCATTGTGAATAAGAGGAAGGAATCTCAGCCTCAGCTATTCTGTGACCTGGGGCAAATTGCCTTAATTTTCTGGACCTCAGTCTCCTCTTCTTTTTAAAAAATGGGGCAAGGGGTTAGTCCCCAAGGTCCTTCCTGACTCTGAGTCTCACGACCTAAAAATATACCAAGGTTTTCAAGGGATCATTAAAAGTGGGAACAGACAAGCCAGGATGTTTGGGACACGGAAGGAGAAATCAGTGAGGCAGGCTCTTGACTGCAAACCTGGTGTATGACCTACACCAGGTCATTCTCTTGTTCTGTGCTCTTTACTGAAAGATGGACCAAACCAGACTCCTCTATTACTTCCTTTAGTGCTGGGAAAGTAAGTACTGTGAATTGACTTACCAGGAAGTGCCAGGGTTAGCTAGACAGTTGTCAGTGTCTATGGCTATTCTGCTAGGGGTGAGCCTCCAAGATCTGTTCTTATTCACAAGACCAAAGCATAATATAGGAAGCTATATTATATAGAGAAGGCAAATCATGCCATCAGATGGCCCAGGGGGATTTGGAGATTTGACTATCCAGTTGCTGATTCAAGTGCTTTCCTGGGCTGATTTGTGACCTTGAGGTTCATTTCTTGTCTTGTCTTTTTTTTTTACTGAGCCTAGTCTTCTGCTTAATGGAACCTCCTAAAGATCTTCTTTAAAAATATATTCTTTTTCAAAGAGCAGCTTTTACTTTAGAAGGACTATGAGAAGACTGAGTACTCCAGTTGGCCTTAGAACTCACATGACATCACTGGCAGTGCAGACCCAAATCTGGGCATTCTGTCCTCAGAACTGTTCATCAGGGACTGCTTCTCCGGCAATCCCAGACACAAAGCACTCCCAGCCAGATGTGGCAAGACAAGACAATTCCTGGCTCTGGGGCAGCCCTTTGCCCTGCTAGGAATGGGGTCTAGAGAACATGAAACATGGACCCTGGAAGACCAGGCAGCCCACTTTTAGTGCTACTGCCTTTCACCAGGATGAATACTGGCTCCGAGTCAGCTTCCCCCCTACCGCCTATTCTTGTGAAAGTCCCACAGAGACAAATCCCTCCCACAATGATCCCCCAGAACTCAAGACAGGCACGCCATGGGCCAATGGTCAGGGTTATTGCTGCAGCAACACAAGCTAATGGCAGAAACAATTTCCCTAAGTCCAAACTGTTCTCACCCCCTCAGCTACTGCAGGCTACACAAATCACTCCTCCAAGACATTCTCTTCCCAGGGATCCTTTCACTGGAGGGTCCCTCGTTAAGATCCACATTCTGTAAAGTGAGGGACGCTCAGGACATTCCAGGAGCCCACTTAATGGAGGGCTTCCAAGATCCCCACTTGAAATCAATCCTTCTCTGATTGCCTGGCACATAGTAGGGTTCATAATAAAAGGCTTTGTGGGTCCAGGTCCATAATCCCAGGTTCTAAGACTTGGTAGAATATGATCTATATTGGGACCCAGGACAAAGAACGGGTGACTTTAGCAGCCAAAGCAGCCATTTGGTGAACTCGACAAAGGAATCCGGGGCAGAGTGGAGGAGACTGCCCCAGAGCTCCAGCCCGAGCCCACCCCCCGTGCGAGCCGCCCCGAAACTTCTCCTTCTCCCCAGTGAGTGCCCAATCTGGGAAAGGGGGAGAAAACCCAGAGGGGGAAAAGCCCAAGCCCTAACCGCTCTAAATCTGTCATTCGACTGGGATCTCGCCGTTCTCTTCTCCAGGGAAGAAAGACCGAGAGAAAAGCGGGGATTCCCCTAGTCCCTCTCATTAGCTTTCCGGGTTAACTGTTTCTGGAGCTGCTGCTGCTGCTGCTGCTGCTCTGCTGCTGCTGCTGCGGTTGCTGCGGCTGCTGCTACCGCCGCCGCCGCCGCCGCCGCCGCCGCCGCTATTCTGCAGAACACTTGAAGGAGAAAGATTTCGCAGTACGGCACTCTTAAAGCTGCAGTGTCCAATTTCTCCTTCAGCCCCCTAGCTTCCCCTGCCAAGGAGCCCACCTGCTCGGTTAAGATTCTGTGGGTGGGTAAGAGGGCCAAAGGGAAGGAAGGGGGTTGGGGGAAGGGAGATGAGGAAGGAAGGAAGGAAGGAAGAGAATGCAGAGGTGGGTGGAATCCAGGGGCTCACCCTGGCAAAGCGAGAGAGAAGCAACTATACCGTGGCCGCCTCTGCAGTTATAAACCAAGGGAGCCAGCAGAACTGCAGAGCTTCCATTAGAGAAGGCATTTGGCCAACGAGCCCTGGCCCCTTCCCTGGACCCGCAGTAAAGTTAGAGCTTCTCTGGGGTCTTCATCAAGGCACAAGATATAAACAGGACACCCAGGGGGTAATCGTTATTTTTTAGAAATGCAGGTTAGTACAGAAATACACCCAATAAAGAGATATGTACACACACACACTCACACACACACACACACACACACACACACACACACACACACACACACACACAAACTCCGAGGAGAAACGGACTCAGATTTCTAGTTAGAGACCACAGCAGAAACTGTTCTGAGTTCCTGAAAAGACGGAATGCAGTTTAAATGACAAACTTCAAAACAGATTAATGGTCTACATCTCAGGAGAAGCCTCAGGTCTCCGGCAGACATTGGCGAGAGAGACAGAGAGACAGACAGAGAGAGAGAGAGAGAGAGAGAGAGAGAGAGAGAGAGAGAGAGAGAGAGAGAGAGAGAGAGACAGAGAGAGAGAGAGAGAGAGAGACAGAGAGAGAGAGAGAGAGAGAGAGAGAGAGAGAGAGAGAGAGAGAGAGAGAGAGAGAGAGAGAGAGAGAGAGAGAGAGAGTCAGAGAGAGAGAGAGAGAGGAGAAATCTCTCTGAATTATTTCTACGGAAACGTGTCGGGGGAAAAGAAAAAGAAAAGAAATCGAAATCTCCTTGAATTATTTTCTCAGAAAAAGTATCCCTCCATCAGCTTTCCTGGTAATAAGCAGTTCATTTATTCACCGCCTCCCCCTTTCTCTTGCCTTCCCCTCCCCCAGAAAGTTACCTCCGTCCTTGGGCTCTGCAAGGCTTCTCTGTCGGCTGGTGGGTCCCAAGCTCCTCTCTGGAGCTAGCCAACTTGCAGACTGCTGCTGAGGAGACAGGAGCTGAAATAAGAAATGTCAGCTGGGTCCCTGCACTGAGATGATGCTGGGGGAGTCCAGAGCCGCAGGCAGCCAGAAACTGTCTGCCTTTTTTTTTTTCTTTTAATTGAAAGCCCTGACGCTGCAAAGATCACTCCTCCTATAGAACTGCACCTTAAGAGCAGCTCCCTTGCCTCCCCACCCCACTTCCTTCTCACCCCACAGAGCGAGAACCTAAAGTGCCCAGCCTTCTTGCCCTGAAGGTGCTTCACGGGGTGGGGGGTGGGGGGTACAAGGCAGGGCAGGGGATGTGCAAGGGGAACAAATGAGACTCCTGCAGAGTTCTGGAGAGATTTTTATTTCCTCCTTCTTGGGGCCACTTTTTGGGGCAAATTGGAACTTGTTCTGGGGTTTAAAATTGCAGAGCACAAGCCAGCATGGGTGGGGGTGGGGGGCGCGCGGGGTGGGGAATGTTACTGCAGGGAGATTCTGCTTTATTTTAGAGAAATGAAGATAATATTTTTTTAAACAGAAGAGGTAGAGGATACGAAACAGGGAAAATCTCAGGCTTTTGGCAAATTGTCAACATCCCTATGAATTATGATTATTTTTGCCCCCTCTGAAAAAATTACTTAGGGGAGGAGGGAACCCACATATGAATTCAGAGGATGCCTGCAAAGTGTAACTGTGACATGCCTTCCATTCTGCAAGCTTTAGTCCCATGGCAAAGTAACTTGATGCAAAACCAAGACAGAAATTCTACTGAGGAGAATTGGGGGTGGAGGGGCTAGAGAAAGAGCTGAATCAATGGTCTCCAAAGTGCCTTGTAATATAGTTCGAGAGGGATCATTGCAAGTACAGGAGTCTCCTTGGACCAGGGGGGAACTTGAGGAAGGAAGGGCATCTGTGTTCTTTAGTTCGGCAGAGCCAGGAATAGGACAGTGTAAAGGGGCAAGGGGAAGGAGGAGGAGAAAGCTGACCATGCTTCCCCTATAAATAAATCCTGCCGGGAGGTCCTCTTGTATGAATTCCATTTATATGTCATCAGTGAAGTGGGATTTGGCATATCTGCCTTGCTGTTAAACAGGCTAGGAGGGAAGGCTCTATTTGTAATGTCAGTTTTTTGCAGGGTGGGATGAGAGCCATCAAAGTAGGAGAATGGACCCTTGATCAGCAGGAGCCCCAACCCATATTCTTTGCCTCGTGTCTTCTTGGAAGACAGATAAGGTGCCATATACTGGGTGGGCTCATGCCGTTATGAAAAGAACACTGAATTCAGAGTCATGGGTTCAAGGTTTAGATATTGGCTCTACCACTGCTACCTTGGGTGAGCTTGAGCAAGTCCTAACCTCTCTTGGTTTCTCCCTTTGTAAAATGACAGATTGGATGGATGGCCAAATGGGAAAGGCCCTACTTGTACAAAAATATTTATAGCTGTGCTTTTTGTGATGGCAAAGAATTAGAAACTAAATAGATGTCCCTCAATGGGGGAATGGCTGAACAAAATGTGGTATATGCTGGTGATGGAATACTACCATGCTTTAGGGAATAGTGAACAGGAGGGTTTCAGAAAGACCTGGAAAGACCTACGTGAACTGATGCAAAGTGAAATAAGCAGAACCTGGAGAGCACTGTCCACTGTAATTGAAACACTGTGGGATGATCAAGTGTGATAGATTTTGCTACTAACAGCAATACAATGATCTAGGACAGTTTTGGGGGATTTATGAAAAAGAATGCTTTCACCTCCAGAGAAAGAACTGTTGGAGTAGAAATGCAAATGAAAACATGATTTACCGCTTGTTTATTTGGGTATAGGATTTGGGGTTTTGGTCATATAAGATTTCTCGTACAAATATGAATAATATGGAAATAGGTATTGGGTGATAATACATGTATAACCCAGTGGAATTGCTTATTAACTCCAGGAGGGGGGGAGGAAGAGGGGAGGGAGACAACATGAATCATATAACTTTTGGGGGAAAAATAGTAAACATAAAAATAAAATAAAAGTCCCTTCCATCTCTACATCTATGATCCAAGGACATTATTGGCAAATTTATGAACTATTTGGATCGATTCCTAATCACTCTGTACACATGCTCATTATTAATCATAATAATGTTATTCATAGTAATAATTTAAGCCCCTCCACTTGGAGATTTCTTAGCAAAGATCCGGGAGTGGTTTGCCATTTCCTTCTCCAGTTCATTTTATAGATGAAGAAACTGAGGCCAACAGGATAAAGTGACTTGCCCAGAGCCATACAAGTATGCTGAGTCTGGACTGGGTCTTCCTGACTCCAGGTCTAGCACTCATAGTCTGATCTCTGCAGAAGTGGGGTACGATGAATGTAAAACCCTCTGGATTGACAGAGGTCTACTGACATGCTATTTCCTTTTTCTTGTTCCTAAAAAACGTAGTTATAAGAGATAGC